>NC_066575.1:4290513-4310513 GCF_024679095.1 Eriocheir sinensis | reverse complement strand
GTTTGTATTTTTTGTCTTTTCATCTATATATTTTTAAGTGTTATTTTTGAATCTATTTTGGATCTATGTAATTAATGATGTTTTTTTATCGTCTCAACTTTTATTTTCTTAAGTTTTGTAAGTACGTTCCTAATTCTCTTTTTTTTTTTTCCTTTTTTATCTCTTCTTATTTGTTATCACGCTTTTGGTGATTTTCTTCTCTCCTTCAGTTTGTCTTTCTATTTGCCTGTAAGTTCTTCGTCGGAATTTTCCTTTTGTTTCGTGTATAAAGTTTCCACGTGCTTGTGTTGTCCTTGTTTTCCTTGTCCTTTAGATTTGTCTTTATTATTATTTTTTTTGTTATTTTCTTCTTTAATTTGTCAATCTCCTTGCCTTTCTGCAATTTCATATATATCTTTATTTTATGACCTTACAATTTTTTCATAACAATAATTTTCCATCCTGTCGTAGTTTTCTTTTTCTTTTTAGCTTCACTGTTTCTTGTTATTTCTATCTATTTGTTCTCATAAAAATCAGTTCTGCTTACTAATAACATTCTTTAGAGAGAGAGAGAGAGAGAGAGAGATGGTTCAGGAAGAATATATTTTGGGATAAGAAGGATTGCAGGGAGCGGGAGGAAAAATTTGAGAGGTAGGAGATGGAAGGAGGTAGGGTGGGAGAGGAGGATGAAGAGAAGGAGGAGGAAGAGGAGGAGGAAGAGGATAAAAGAAGGGCCATTTTAGGCTGAGCAAGGTTTATTTAATTTGGTCGAGATGATAGTAGTTGTAGTAGAAGTAGTAGTAGTAGTAGTAATAGTAGTAGTAGTAGTAGAAGCAGAAGTAGTAGTAGTTGATTTTATTTTATTTTATGCAACATCAATAAGGAAATGCGATCCCGTGTGTGTGTGTGTGTGTGTGTGTGTGTGTGTGTGTGTGTAAGAAGATAGCGCAGTAAAATGTTGAGGCGCCAAGGCGTTTGAGGGGAAGGAATCAATATATACGAAAGAAAAAAAAAACGAAAAAGGGAGTAAAGAAATAAAAACAATAAAGGAGGAGACATTGAAATTTAAGTAAGCAACAAAACAAGAAATAAAAAGAAGATAAGGAAGCTACGAAGGAGACATAAGCCGAAAGAGAGAAATAAAAGAGACAGAGAAAAATGGCAGACAGGAAGGAAGGAAAGAAGGAAGGAGGGAGGGGGAGATCAAGCTATTAAAGAAAGGAGAAGGAAGGAAGGAATATTATGGAGGAAAAAGAGGGAAGGAATTTTGATGGGATGAAGGTAGGTAGGGAGGGAGGGAGGGAGGGAGGAAGGAAGGAGGAATGGAGGAATGGAGAACTGTAAGGAGTTATGGAGGAAGATACTTTCTCTCTCGGGAGGGGAATCAAGGAGGAAGAGGAGGAGGAGGAGGAGGAGGGGAGATCGAGAGGGGGGAAGATATTATAGATGATAGAGCTAAGATACTCCTCCCTTTCCTCCCCCTTCCCCTCCCTCCCCTCCCTCCCCGCCATCATAAACAGTATTGCCAGCTCAGGAAGGAAACATCAGTGCCAACGCGGGGAGACTAAAGACACCATTGTTTGCAGCGCTGACGAGGAGGAGGAGGAGGAGGAGGAGGAAGAGGAGGAGGAGGAGCAAGTTGAGTAAGGGGAAGGAGAAGTAGGTAGTGGAATTGACAGGAGGAGGATTGGTAGAGAACAGAAGTAGGAGGACAAGATGGAGGAGGAGGAGGAGGAGGAGAAGGAGAGGATACGTGGAGTGGAAAAAATAAGTTTGTTTAAAAGTAGGTGGAGGAAAGGAGAAGGAAGAAGGAGGAATAAGATGATGTAAAGATAATAGTAGGAAGATGACGAAGTAGGGAGGATAGGAAGATGATGATGAAGGAGATAAATATGGAAATAAAAATGAATAAAGGAACAGGAAGAAAATATAGGAAGAAAAAGATGAATTATCGTTTTCGGATCGTGTAGAATAGTAGGAACACACACACACACACACACACACACACACACACACACACACACACACACACACACACACACAGGAACACATTGTGGGCTTACTCTCATATTCTCTCTCTCTCTCTCTCTCTCTCTCTCTCTCTCTCTCTCTCTCTCTCTCTCTCTCTCTCTCTCTCTCTCTCTCTCTCTCTCTCTCTCTCTCTCTCTCTCTCTCAGGAAGACAAATGAACGGCTATCTTGACACCTTCCTCCCCCCCCCCCTCTCTTTCTCTCTCCCTTTCTTCCTTTCTCCCCTCTCTCCCTCTTTCTATTCCTCTTTTCCCTCCCTTCCTCCCTCTCTTCCCTCCCTTCCTTACGCTCCTTCACCCATTCCTTCTTACTTCCTCCCTCTCCTCTCTCTTTTATCTCCTGTCCTCCTTCCTTCCTAACCCTGTATGTCTCTTTCTCTTTCTTCCTTTCCCTTTTTCTGTCTCGTTCCTTTTTTTTTCTTCCTTTCTCTCTTCTTCACCTCTCACCACCCCTCAATTTCCTTTTCTCTTTCTTCTTTACTTTCTCCCGTCCATCTTCCTTTCTCCCTTCATTCATTCAGTTTCTCTCTTTTCCTTCCTCCTCTTGTACATTCCCTTCCTCTTCCTCCTCTTCGTTAAATCCTCTTTGTCTTTTTTTTCTTCTGTTCCTCCTTTCATTTTATTTTTCTCATTTTGTTTTCTCATTCTTTCCTTCCTACACCTCTTTTTTATGCATATTTATTCTATATTTCGCTCTTTATTAACTTAGCTTCATTATTATTATTATTATTATTATTATTATTATTATTATTATTATTATTATTATTATTATTATTATTATTATTATCATCATCATCATCAGTTTATCACCATCATTATTAAGTGTGGCGTCATGCATCGATCACTCAGTCTCCTCCTCCTCTTCCTCCTCCTCTTCCTCTTCCTCCTCTTTATCCTCTTCTGCCCGCTCCTCCTCTTTCACTTCCTCTTTCCAACCCATCGCCAACTAACTTCGCCTCTCTTCCTCTTTCCCTATTTTTATCGCCCTATCCTTGTGTGTGTGTGTGTGTGTGTGTGTGTGTGTGTGTGTGTGTGTGTGTGTGAGTGTGAGGGGGCTGCAGCGTGAGTGAGGCGTGGAACAAAAGCATGACAGTGGTGGGGGAAGAACCCGGAAAAAGTGCGTGAAAAGAGTGCGAGGAGGAGCCTTTGATGTGGTGTGGTTTGAGGGGCCGGTGAGGGAACGGGAAGGGAAGGGGAGAAGAGAGACAGGTGTTGGTGAAGGGTGGAACTGGCGGGGGAGATATTTAGGACGGGGTGTGTTGAAGTAGTTGTTTGGGCTATTGCTACTACTACTGCTACTATTACAACTATTATTACGAGTTATTAATATTACTACATGTGTTTCTTCTTCGGCATCTTCTTCATCGTTTTCGTAATTTTTCGGTTTTTTTCTTCTTCATCTTCGTCTTTTTTTCTTGTTCTTGTTCTTTTCTCTGATTTTTTTATTCTTATACTTTTCTTCTTCTTTTTACCTTCATTCTTCTTCTTCTTTTTTTTATTATTACTACAACTACTACTACTACAACAATTACTACACACACACACACACACACACACACACACACACACACACACACACACACACACACACACACACACACGTACCCCCCCTCCCCCCCACACAAGAAACACCTCCCCCTCATACGTTCCACAATGACAGAGACGAACACATCTGCAACACGCAATTACTTCATGCCGTTCGGGCTCATAATTTACATGTTTTCGCAAAGTTTCGCTCTGAACTTACAACTTGTTCCCTCAACCTGTGTCTCGGCGGCCGTGTGTCTGTCTGTTAAGGTTGGGAAGGGGGGAGGTGAAATATATTCTCTCTCTCTCTCTCTCTCTCTCTCTCTCTCTCTCTCTCTCTCTCTCTCTCTCTCTCTCTCTCTCTGGTAGTAGTAGAAGTAGTAGTAGTAGTAGTAGTAGTAGTAGTAGTAGTAGTAGAAGTAGTACTAGTAGTAGAAGTAGTAGTAGTAGTAGTAGTAGTAGTAGTTGTATATAAATAGTAGTGTTCGTAGTAGTTGAAGTAAGGGTAGTAATAGTAGTAGTAGTAAAAGTAGCAGTAGGAGGAAAAGTACCATCATTAACAGCAAAACAAACCAACAACAATAGAGCAAAGTTTATCCATCAGGTTAGAAGTATATAAAATAATAGTAAAAATAAAATGTCAGGGTCCAAGGGAGGGACAGTATCAAGTTTTACACGCAGGAAAACTCACGCAAGTTTGGCGAGAAAGTTATCAAGCTAATCTCTCTGATCAAGTTATCGGGGGAAAGTTACCTGGTTGGAAATATGAAGCCGAAGATACCTGTAGTTATATTTATGTGAAGATAGGGTGAGAGAGAGAGAGAGAGAGAGAGAGAGAGAGAGAGAGAGAGAGAGAGAGAGAGAGGTAGATGAAGTTTAGATGTATAGTTGAAACAAATTAAACATGTGTTGTATATTGATAAGAAATAAAATCTACTGAAAACAATATACACGAAAAAAATGGATTATCATGGTGTTTATTATTGTTACTATTATTATTCTTTATCATCATTATCATTATTATATATTTATGATTTATATATACACGGTGAAAAAAGGAAGAGAAAACGTTGAAATAAAAAAACAAAAAAGATTGAAATTGAACGACAGCCGGACATGAGGCAGATAATTAGAGATATATAAATAAAACGACAATTCAGAGATGAAGGAAAATTAGCGGAAAGTGTTACGAAATTAAAGACCAGAAGGTGAAAGTAATGGAGAGTTGAGGGAGGAGGAGGAGGAGAAGGAGAGAGAGGAGAAGGGAGGCGGAAGGGAAGAAGGGAGGTAATGTGAGCGGGAAGGATGACGGGAAGAAGGCAGTGATGAAGATGGAGCGGAGGAAATAGGAGTGTAAAGAAGGGGTAGGATTGATGATAGATGAGAGAGTAGAAGGAAAGAGGAAGGGAGGAAGGAAGAAGGAAAGAAAGATAAAAGGAAAATCAAGGAGGGAAGAAAAGAACAAAGGAAAAAGAAAAGGAAAAAGGAAAGAAGGAGGGAAGGAAGAAGGAAAGAAAGATAAAAGGAAAATCAAGGAGGGAAGAAAAGAAGAAAGGAAAAAGAAAAGGAAGGAGAGGGAGGAAGGAAGGAAGGAAGGAGAAGGAAAAAAGAAAGGAGAAAGCGAATGAAGGAAAGAGGAAAGGCAGGAAACAAAGTAAAAAGAAAGGAAGGAATAAAGAAGAATAGAGAAAGGGATGATAAGTAAGCAAATTAAATAGGAGAAAGTGGAAAGACGAAGGAAAAGAAAGAGAGAGGAAAAGAAAAAAACATATAAGGAAAGAGAAAATAAAACCAAGAAAAGAGGGAATAAAGAAGAACAGAGAAGA
Source organism: Eriocheir sinensis (assembly GCF_024679095.1). Taxonomy (NCBI): domain Eukaryota; kingdom Metazoa; phylum Arthropoda; class Malacostraca; order Decapoda; family Varunidae; genus Eriocheir; species Eriocheir sinensis. The sequence goes on along the minus strand of NC_066575.1, from coordinate 4,305,152 downwards.
AGAAGGTAAGCAAGCAAGGAAAGAGGAAATAAGAGGGAGAAGAGGAGGAAGAGGAAAGAAGTAAGGAAGCGTTAAAAAAGGAAGGTAGGAAGGAAGAGAGAAGGGGGAGGGAGGGAGAGGGCAGGGGCCTTAGGGGATCAAGAGGTCATAGGTCAGTCAGGCTTGGAGGTCAGGTCATGCGTTCTTTATCAATATTGCAAGTGTGTGTGTGTGTGTGTGTGTGTGTGTGTGTGTGTGTGTGTGTGTGTGTGTGTGTGTGTGTGTGTGTGTGTCATTATTTTCTATTTTATCGTCGTTATTCTTCATTATTCATTTATTATTATTATCTTGTACGTTATCAATTTATCTTCTCTTATCTTCTTCTTCTTCTTCTTCTTCTTCTTCTTCTTCTTAGTCACTTGTTATTTCCGTGTCATTATTGCCTTCGTCACTATCATCAATCATCATCATCATTAATTCATCACTATCAATACTATCATTATCAAAACACGAGACAAGAAAATAGATAGTTACACACACACACACACACAGACACACACACACACACACACATAGAGGGCAAGAGAAATAGGCAGACGGGGACACTGAGGGAGACAAATGATGGTGGGACACGAAGGGAGGAGGAGGAGGAGGAGGAGGAGGAGGAGGAGGAGGAGGAGGAGGAGGAGGAGGAGGAGATAAGAAAAGAAAATATTTAAAGTGGAGCAACAAAAGGAGACAAAAGGAAATAAAAAGGAAGAAGGAAAGGAAGACAAGAAAGAGGAGGAGGAGGAGGAGGAGGAGGAGGAAGTGGTCGCCTGTGCGCAAACCATTACATTTGCTCCTTGAAGTGACCACAGGGATGCACGCTTTCTCTCTCTCTCTCTCTCTCTCTCTCTCTCTCTCTCTCTCTCTCTCTCTCTCTCTCTCTCTCTCTCTCTCTCTCTCTCTCTCTCTCTCTCTCTCTCTCTCTCTCTCTCTCTCTCTCTCTCTCTCTCTCTCTCTCTCTCTCTCTCTCCATTTTTTATTCCGTCGTGATATTGATGTTTTTATAGGAGGAGGAGGAGGAGGAAGAAGAAAAGGAGGGGGAAGAAGAGGAGGAGAAGGAGAAGGAGGAGGAGAGACTGACACTGTGTGGTGATCGTTTTGCTTATGGGGAAACTGAGGTAAAGAAAAAAAAGGAGGAAGAGAAGAATGAAGAATAAACAACCAATATTAGGAGGAGGACGAGGAAGAAATAGGAGAAAACAGTAACTTCCTAATTTTCCTTGTTTTTGTAAGATTCCAGAAAAAAAGCAAAGGGAGCAAGAGGACGAGGAGGAGGAGGAAAAGGATAGAATGGAATAAAAAAAATGACAATGATGATGACGGAATAAAATATGGGAGGAAAAGAAAAGAAAGAACATTAAAACAGAAAAGCGCAGTAACTCATTGCCCATACAGATTATACGAATATGCTGAACCGCTGCTCCCAAATACAACAAAAAATAAAACACCAAGGAAAAAATAAAACAAGAAAAGTTACACCTCAACCTCATCCACCCGTCCAAAATTAAAGATATCCTAAGTTGAACCCACCCACTAACCTCCATCTCATTCACACTCTCAATACCCACAAACCCTTCCATTCATCCCCTATTCCCTAACCCATCCACTATCCTCCACCCCAACACCCACAAACAGTTCCATTCATACCCCCATCCCTTAAAACCCATCCACTATCCTCCATTCCACACACCCACCTAACACCCACAACCCATCCCTTCATCCCCCTATCCCCTAACTCACCCACTAACCTCCACTCCATGACCTCCACTCCTTTCATCTACCCGTCATTTAACCAACCCACTAACCTCCCCCATACACTCACCCTCCACCCATACATTAATCTCCCCACCCATTAACCCATCCATAATCCCAGCTCCTCTTTCCACCTCTCCGCTACCATCTCCATTTGATTAGAATAAAGAATAAAGAAAAAAATGATAAAGTAAACAAGAGAAGATGAAAGAAAGAAAAAAATACTGTTAAGGAAGAAGGAAAAAAAAAACAGCGCGTCTCTTGTTCCAGCGTAAGCGACATTGAGAATACAATAAGGAAAATAAGACAATTCAATTAGAGAGAGAGAGAGAGAGAGAGAGAGTTGGAATACTATTAGGCAACGTAAGGTCCTAAGAAAGAGAAAATACACTGTCTGAGGAAAATGGAAAAGGAGGAGGAGGAGGAGGAGGAGGAGGAGGAGGAGCAGCCATGTAATCCGTATAACAGCTCTCCTGAGTATGCAATGTATTTGGCCGAACGGGAAAGCGGACAGGTCAGGCCTCCTCCTCCTCCTCCTCCTCTTCCTCCTCCTTCTCCTCCTCCTCCTCCTCCTCCTCCTCCTCAAGCGACGTCACCTGCTATCTCTTCTTGCTTTGTCTTACCATATTTATTTTCCTTCTTTTCTTATTTCTCTCGATCAATTTAGCTTCTTCTTCCTTCCTCTTCTCCACCTCCTCTTCTTGCTCCTCTTCCTCTTCCTCTTCTTCCTCATCCTTTCTCTTTATCTTTCTTCCTCCTTCCTTCCGCGTTCTTTCCTGTCATACCTTTTGTTGTTGTTTTTCTTATTTCTTATCTATCATTTTTCCTGCTCCTTCTCCTTTGTTTTATTTCACTTTTTTTATCTCCTTGCTTCGTTTTCCTGTATATTTTTATCCTCTTTTCTAGCTTTCTCACAATGTATATATCAATTTAGCTCTTGTTTTTCTTTCCCTTACTCTCCCTTCTAGCTATATTTTCTTTTTTCTTATTTTCTTTTTTTCGTGTATTTCCATGTTTCCAATTTACCTCATTTTCAGTTGTTTTCCCTATTTTTTTGTGCATTAATTATTTCCATTGCTCTTCTTTTTCTTTCTCCTCAACTATTTTCCTATTTTTTTACTCTATTCTTCCTTTCTTCTTTCTCTTTCCTAACTTCATTCGCCTTTCAGTTTCCTCTGTTTAAAATCCTCCTTCCCCTCCTATCTTCTTTCCTATCTCCCTTCTTCCCTGTCTTCCCTTCTCCTTCTTTCTCTCCCTTTACTCTTCCTTTCTTACTTTCGTTTTCTCTTTCCCTTTCATTTTCTCCTTCACTCCATTCCCTGTTTGACCTCTCCTCCTCTATCTCTCCTCCCTCTTCCATCCTTCCTCTTCATCCCCACAACATAACTTTAGCTAACTCCTCTCTCTCTCTCTCCCTTTCCTTCCTTCCCTCCCTTACCTTCTCTCCCTCCCTCCCCTCTTCTCTCCCTGCCCCCTCCCTCTGATGTCCTGAGATCGATGGGCACTGCAGCGGATTTGGGGAAGAGAGATAAGGGGGAAGGGGAAAGGGGGAGGGAAAGGGAGAAGGGGGGAGTGGGTGATGTAGATTGTATTGCCCCCTCTTCCTCCTCCTCTTCCTCCTCTTCTTCTTTCTCTTATTTCTCCTCATACTGCTCTCTCTTCTTCTTCTCCTGTTTCTCCTGTTCTTCCTCTTCCTTCCTCTCCTCGTTTTCCCTTTCAATTCCTTCTCCGTTTTCAACTGTTTTCTCTCCTCCTCCTTCTCCTTTTCTTCTTCCCCCTCTTCAATTTCCTCTCTCCCCCTCCTTCATCACTCCCTCTCAAACATTCCACCTCTTCCTCCACTTCCTCCACTTCACCTCTTCACCTCCTCCTCCTCCTCCTCCTCCTCCTCCTCCTCCTCCTCCTCCTCCTCCTCCTCCTCTCACCTGTGTTCCTTGATATTTACAGGTGTGAGGATAAAATTGCACGACAGTATTGCCAATCAAAGAAATATTGCATAGCTACGAACGCACACAGATTGGTAACACTGATCGCGCCCTTTCTCTTTGTTCTTCCCTCCCTCTGTGTGTGTGTGTGTGTGTGTGTGTGTGTGTGCAATTTTGGTAGCCACGCAAACACAGTCATTGGGGTTAAGGGGATCATTTTTGGTTCTGCGGCCCCCCCCCCTCCCCTTCTTTCACCCCCTTCCCTTTCCCCTCCCCATCCTACCCCTCCTCCCTTCCCTCCCTTACCCTTTTCTTCTTTTACTTCTCCCCTCACGCGCCCTTTCCTCCTCCCCTTCCTCCTATATATAACTGCTTTTTTTTTTCATCTCCTGATTTGCTTCCTTCCTTCTCTCCTTCGTTCTTTGCACTCCTTCTCCTTCCTTCTTTTCCCGTTTCTCTTCTCCCTTTCTGCTTTATGTTTTCCTCCCTTTATCTCCCTTTCTTCCTTCCTTCTTCCTTCATTTATTCTTCCGGTCCATCTCCTCCTCCTCCTCCTCCTCCTCCTCCTCCTCCTCCTCCTTCCGCTTAAAGAACTCAAGTTAATGTCTATCTCTGGGGTTGGTTTTCCTCTTCCTCCTCCTCTTCTTACTTTTCCTCCTTATCTTCCTCTTCCTCTCCTCCAACCTTTCTCCTCATTGACCTTCATCGTCTCTCTCTCTCTCTCTCTCTCTCTCTCTCTCTCTCTCTCTCTCTCTCTCTCTCTCTCTCTCTCTCTCTCTCTCTCTCTCTCTCTCTCTCTCTCCACATAATCACCAGGTCTTTATCTCTCCCCCCTCCCCCCTTCCCTCACCCTTCAACATTACCTCCCCCTTTCCTCCCCCTTCCCTCCCTCTTTTATTCCTTTTTTTATCGCTTCTCTCCTTTATCACATGCTCCCCCATTCCTTCCTCTTTTTTTCTTTCTTTTCTTTCTCCTTTACTTCACGTGTTCTCTATCTATTCCTTTTCTTTATTTACTAACTCATTTTTAGTATGTTTTTTCCTTCCTTCCTTCCTTCCTTTTATCCCCTTCTTTATTATCTTTAGTATGTGTTTCTTTCTTCCTTCCCTTCTTCCCTTATTCTTTATCTCTTACCCTTAACCCATATTTCTTTCTTCTATTCCTTCCATTTTCTTTCTTTTCTCTTCCCATCTTCGTTATTCCTGGTTTCGCCTTCTACTTTTCGTCTTTCCATTCTTCTTCTCTTCTCTTTTCTCTCTTCCCTCGTCTCCCTCTTCCTCTTCTCATCAATCATTACTCCTCTTTAAAATCATGGCAAGGGAGATGTGAGGGAGAGGAAGGGAGGAGGGAGAGGAGGGAGGAGGTAGGAAGGGATATGAAGGTAAAAATGGGTAAATGGAAAAGGGTTACTGAGAGGGGGGAAGAGTAATGGTAATCAATTTAGTGGTGCTCCCTCCTCCTCCTCCTCCTCCTCCTCCTCCTCCTCCTCCAGCTCCTCCTCCACCTCCTCCTCCTCCTTTATGTCCGTTTTCTCCCTCCCCTTTCACTCTCTTCCTGATCTTTTATTTTTTTCCCTCCCTTCCCTTCCTCTTTCACCCTTCCTCTTCGTTTTTCTTCATCGACCTTCATTCCTCCCTTCCTCTCTTCCTTCTTCTTTTTCCCCTCCCTTCCCTTCCTCTTCGTCTTTCTCTACGACCTTCATTCCTCCCTTCCTCTCTTCCTTCTTCTTTTTTTCCCTCCCTTCCCTTCCTCTTTCACCCTTCCTCTTCGTCTTTCTCTATCGACCTTCATTCCTCCCTTCCTCTCTTCCTTCTTCTTTTTTTCACTCCCTTCCCTTCCTCTTTCACCCTTCTTCCTCGTCTTTCTCTATCGACCTTCATTCCTCCCTTCCTCTCTCCCTCCCTTCTTCCTTTCTCTCTGTGCCTCTCCCTGTCTTCCTTATTTCTTTCTTCCTTCTCTTCTTCCTTTTTTCAATCGTATGTTTTTATTTTTATTTTTCCTTTCGTTTCCTTGTTATGGCGTCTCGTTCACTTTATTTATATTACTTTTGCCGTTTGTATCTCACTTCCTTGTTATTGTGTGTTATGTTTTTCCTATTTTTGTATTTTTTTTTTATCTTTCCATTATTTTTCCTTTCCTTGCCTTTCACTTCCTTTTCCATTTTCCTTTTTCCATCTTTCCTTTTTGCATTCCTTATTCAGACCAATTCCTTTACCTTTCCTTTTTTCCTTAACTTCCTTTTTATCCCTTAACTTTTTTTTCCTTTCCCATTTTTTCACGACCCTTCTATTCCCTTCTCTTCCTTTTTCTTTCCTTACAATTCATTTTATTTAATTCTTATTTCTTCTTTTCATTGCCCTCTTCTTCCCTTCCCCGCCTTTCCTTTCCCTTCATTTCCCTTTCTTTAATTTTCGTCCCTTCCCTTCCCTTTCCTTTCCTTTCCTTCTTTTCCCAACCTTTCCCTTCCCTGCCTTTCCTTTCCCTGCCTTTCCTTTCCCTTCCTTTCCCTGTCTTGCTATTTTCGTCCCCTCCCTTCCCTTCCGTTTCCTTCCCTTCCATAACTTTCCCTTCCCTTCCCTTCCCTTTCCTTTTCTCCTCCCCTCCCTTCCTTTCCCGTCCTCTCTATACTTTTCCTTCCCTTGCATTCCATTCCTTTTCCATCACATTCCTTCTTTTCTCTTCTCCTTTCCCTTCCCATCCATCTTCTTATTTCCTTCCTTTCTTCCCTTGTCCTTCCTTGCCTTTTCCTTCCCTTCCCTTCCATTCCATTCCATTCCATTCTATTTGATTCCTTCCCTTCTCTTCCCTTTATTTCCCTTCCCTTATTTTCCCTTCCCTTCCTTTCCCTTCCCTTCCTTTCCATTCCATTTTATTTGATTCCTTCCCTTCTTTTCCCTTTATTTCCCTTCCCTTCTTTTCCCTTCCCTCCCCTTCCCTTCCCTTCCCTTCCCTCCCCCTCCGTTCCACTTTCTCCCCTCTCGTGCTCCCCTTAACCCTAACTAGCCCAATCACGCCCAGCTCAAACCCACAACTATCCACTATCCACTATCCGCACACTATCCACTCCGTCTCCTCCACTATCCGCACACTATCCACTCCGTCTCCTTCTCTACTCCACCCCAACCCTTCCCCACCCAATAATAACCCCTCCTTACACACGCTTACCCTTAGAATCACCCCACCGCATTCCTCTTCACAATTCACCCCTCCTTCACCCCACCCACATTTTTTTATCTCCCAATCTTTCAACCTCCTACCCACCCCACCTCCTCCCCTCCCCTCCGACTCCACTCAGAAACTCCACACCCTTCTGCCACTTCCTTCTCCCCTCCCTTCTCCTCCACGCCACGACCCCTCCATTCCTACCCCCCGCCTTAACCTTTATTCCCTCCCCTCCCCTCCTCTCCCCTCCCCTCCTCCTCTCTTCTCCCCGCCCCAGGCTGTGCAATCTTTCCTCCTACCCTTCTTTTGTTCCTCGTTTTTATGTGGGCGATTTTTTTATCTCAATTCTTCCCCTCTTTTTTTTTTTCTTCATTCTTGTGGACAGAGGAGGAGAAGGAGGAGGAGGAAGAAGAAGAAGAAGAAGAAGAAGAAGAAGAAGAAGAAGAAGAAGAAGAAGAAGAAAGAGACAGACACAGACAGAGACAGATAAACACAGACGGAAACAGTAATAATATATGCACCTATTTACAATACATACATACATACATACATACATACATACATACATAAATACACACAGTCATATATACATACATACATAAACATGAACACACGCTTCTAAGTTTTGAGTTTATGCTAAGCTGAAGCGAAGGATTTTTCTTTTCTTTTTTCTTTTTTCTTTTTTCTTTTCTTTTTTTCTTTTTATCGGATCGGCTTACTTCTCTTCCAGATTTTAAACAGCTGCATACATTTTTATCGCCAATCCTCAACATGAATTTTTCTCTTAAGTTTTTTTTTTTCGTGTTTTATTCATGGAAACGTTTTACTCCCATGATTGTTTTTTTTTATTTCCTTTAACAAAAATATATATAAGTTTTTTTTTTGGTATTCTATTTATGAAAACGTTATACATCCTTGTGTTTGTTTGTTTTATTGTTTTATTTATCCAGTTTAAGAAAAATCATCACTAACAATTATCTTTTTTGTCTTTTCAGGTAAGGAGAGAGCTCTGAGAAGGCCGTACAGGTGAGAGAGAGAGAGAGAGAGAGAGAGAGAGAGAGAGAGAGAGAGAGAGAGAGAGAGAGAGAAGGGGGAGTCATTCGTCGTCACCGCTGTGGTTAGTGAGGACCTGGAAAGTTAGTAAGAAAGAAAAGTTAGTTCGTTTGTCTATTTAAGAGCGAGGGAGGAAAACAAGCAGACGGGAGGTGAAGTTTAGGTGGAGAGAGAGAGAGAGAGAGAGAGAGAGAGAGAGAGAGAGAGAGAGAGAATTCGAACTTAAATAAAGAATGAAAATACTGAAAAAATAAACAATGAATGAATGAAAAAATGAAACAAACGAGAGAAAGAGAAACAAATGAATAGCTAAATGATAAAGGAATAAGATAATAAAAGAAACAAAGAATGAATAAAGAAATACAAAAAATAATTAGATAAGAAAGTCTAGTTTTTTTTTTATACTCCACAAAAAGTAATTAACACACACACACACACACACACACACACACACACACACACACACACACACACACACACACACACACACACACACACACACACACACACGAATGAGGGGAAAGGCAGCTGCGTTGGCAATATTGGATGGGATATTAAAAAAGGGGAAATTTTTGAACCTCAGCGACCCATTTGTAGGCGAGGTGAGGGGAAAGGGAAGAGGGGAATAGAGGGAAACGGAAGGGGAATGGAGGGGAATGGAAAGGGGGAGAGAAGGTACTAGTGGGATAGAGTTAAATGAAAGGGGATATAGAGGAGGAAAGGAGGAGAAGAGACGGAAAAGGAAGAGGAGAAGAGATTGGAAGATAAATGAGGAAAAAAGGACAAAAAAAGGGAAGAGGGAAGCAAAGGAAACGAAAGGGGAGAGAGTTAAAGGAGAAGAAAAGAGTGAAATAGACGAGAAAGGGAGGAAGGAGAGGGGAAGGAAAGAAGGAAGAAAGGGGAAGGGAAGGGGGTAGAGAGTAGAAAAAGAGGAAAGGTAAAAGGGGAATTGAGGGGAAGGGAACGTGGGAGAGAGGGGAAGAGGGGAAGGGAAGGAGGAAGAGAGGAAAGAGGGGAGGGAGAAGAGATAGAGGGGAAAAGGGGAAGGGAAGAGAGGAATAGAGGGGAAAGATAGAGGGGAAAATGGGAAGGAAAGAGAGGAATAGAAGGGAATGGAAGGAGGAAGAGGGGAAAGATAGAGGGGAAGAGGGGAAGGGAAGAGAGGAATAGAGGGGAATGGAAAGAGGAAGAGTGAAAAGAGGGGGGAGGGAGGAAAGATAGAGTGGAAGAAGGGAAGAAGACAAGGAAGAAAAAGAGAGGTCAGGAGGGCATGGAAGAGAGGGTAGATAGAGAGGGGGAAAAGGGGGTCAGAAGAGGAAAAGAGGAGTGAGTAGAGGAGACGGGAGTAAAGGGGAATGACCGGGAGGGGAATGGAGGGACTGGATCAATATTCATGTTTTTTTCCCTCACTCTTAAAATGTTTTGCATACAAGTACATTTGCCTCACTCCCGCACCCCTTCCCCTCCTCCCCTTCACCCCTTCACCCCTTTCCCTTACTCCCCTCCCCTCTCCCCCCGCTCATCCCTTTCCCCTCATTCCCCAACCCCCTCAGTCACTCCTACACTGGAAAGTTCACTGGCACACACACACACACACACACACACACACATTTTTCGGCAAGATATTTTCGTGTTTTGCTCTCCATATTGTAGCTGAGAGAGAATGTATTAGTGTGTGTGTGTGTGTGTGTGTGTGTGTGTGTGTGTGTGTGTGTGTACTTGCATTGTTCCATTAATTTATGTCCTAGTCGTGTGTGTGTGTGTGTGTGTGTGTGTTTGTCTGTTTGTGAGTGTGGTCAGGATATTGGTTTGTAGCTGTGTATGTGAGTGTATACAAACGTGTGTACGAGTAAGGGTATGTATTTATGTATGTGTATGTATATGTAGTATCTCACTGATATTACTCTGGTCCGACTGTGTGTGTGTGTGTGTGTGTGTGTGTGTGTGTGTGTGTGTGTGTGTGTGTGTACATGGACAGAACAATATGATCAAATTTTGTATACGTTTACTGTTTTTTTTTTATCCATATATCTTTTGTTCATGTGTATATATTTTTTGTAAATTAAATGTATGTTTGTATGCGTGGAATTTTATCCTTCACTAACTCTCTCTCTCTCTCTCTCTCTCTCTCTCTCTCTCTCACACACACACACATTCAGAGAGAGAGAGAGAGAGAGAGAGAGAGAGAGAGTGACCCGCAGTCGTAGTTTAGTTTCCGGAGACAAAGGAAGTGAGATGCGTCCCTCCTCTTTGTCCTCCGCCCTGTGTCTTCCTAATGGAGGAAGAAGAGGAGGAGGAAGAAGAGGAGGAGGAAGAGGAAGAGGAGGAGGCTCAGAAAGGTGTAAGAAGTGGTAGGAAAAAAAGTTAAGATCACCTGAGAAAATTAGCTGGGGGGAGAGAGAGAGAGAGAGAGAGAGAGAGAGAGAGAGAGAGAGAGAGAGAGAGAGAGGTCTTTTTGGAAAGGTGGAAAAAGCAATATAGCAAGAATGAAAAGAAAAAAGAGGGAAAGCAGAAAGAAGGAAGAACGTAAATAAGAGAGGGAGAAAGAGAGAGAAAGAAAGCGAGGAAGAAAAAAATATTCGTCGTAAGAAATAAAATATAATTGAATGAAAAGGTGAAACGAGGAGACGTGGAAGGGAACAGAGAGAGAGAGAGAGAGAGAGAGAGAGAGAGAGAGAGAAAAGAAAGTCACACCCGGAAGGAATTAAGTGCTTAGAAGGGGAGGGAGGAAACGGAGGAAAGAACAGAACAGAACAGATGGAACGAAGCAAGGAACAAAGGAATCAGACGAACGAAAAAATGAAAACAAAAGAAAACAAATAGAAGAATAGATAACAACCCAGCCAGTCGTCGCGTTGAGAGGGGCAGGAATAGGCCTAAACTTTTTCATCTGGGGGAGACGGAAGCGGCGGAAGAGTGATACAGGACAACACAAGGCAATGACAGGAAGGCCTTTTAGAAACACTCGTGGGTGACTCCTGTGTGTGTGTGTTTGTGTTGAGAGGGGAAGAACAAAGGGTGATCGTGTATGCTAGACTTTAGGAAAACTGAATGGCTTTTGACTTCTCCTCTGCTATGGCTGTTATGTCTTTTCAATTCTTGTTCCTCTTTCTCAACTATCACCTGTCCTCTTCACCTGCTCACATGTGTTTTTCTAATACCACGTTAATGTACTTTTTATTTAGTCGTATATGTTTATTTTTCCGTTTTCATTTATCAACCTTTTTCTCGCTCGTTCTTTTTTGTATGATAATTTTCACTTTTGATTTTTTTCTCCTTTTTATCGGTCTTTTTTCTTTGTAGTTTGTCATCTCTTTGCCTCTTTTTAATCGTTTTCTTTTTCGTCTTTGCCTCTTTTTATCCCTGTTTTTATTTCTATATATTACAGTTTTCTTTTTTTCTTGCGCTGTATCATCATGTTAGTCTTTTCCTTTTCCTTTTCTTTTTTTACTCCTGTTTTGCAATATATGTCAGACACTGATTTTACCTCTTTCCCATTTTTCCATCATCCTTCTCAGCCCTTGTTTAATTTGTCTTTTTACATGGAATATATTTTTTTCATGTTTTTTTTTGTGTGTATTATTCTGACAGCACTCAAGGTATCACAAACGCACTACCATGTAACTCTTTTTACCATTACAAGAATTACGTTTTTTTCTGATTTTTTTTTTTTTTTTTTTTTTTTTTTAAGCGCATTAGTAACACTCCTAATACTTCTCTTCCACGTAAGCCCTTTATAAGATTAGACAAGGCCGTATACATATATTTTTTCCCCATTTTTTCGCTGACAAGTTTGAAGAAGAAAGATTGTGTCGTGTCTTTGTTGGTTTCCTCTTTATGTGTTGCTACTATTTAAAAAAAGTACCCACGGAGCCCTTTTTGGTGCTATAATGAGGTGTGTGTGTGTGTGTGTGTGTGTGTGTGTGTGTGTGTGTGTGTGTGTGTGTAGGTGTTGGTTGAGGTTAGGTTAGGATAGGTTTGGTTAAGTTAGGTTAGAAAGTGTTGATGTAAATGAAAAATAAACGCAGTAAAAGGAAGAGAAGGAAGGGATGTAAGGGAAGGAAGGAGAAGGGAAGACATGGAAGAAAGGAGAGAGGGAAGAAGATAGGAAGGAAGGAAGGTTTTAAATAGTGGAAATTGAAAAGCGAATGAAGTTAGGAAAGAGGAAGAAGAAAAAAGGGGGAAATAGAGTAATGTGTATAGGTGAGAATGTAGATATAAAGGAAATATAAAAACACAACAGAGGAAAAGCTATAAAAATGGAGTGAAAAGGAAGAAAAACTTGCACCAGTAGATACACTCATAAAAAAAATGATACAAGAAAAAACGAAGAAAAACGAAAATAGAGGTGGCTTCCTGCTCACCCCCGAACAAAGGATTTCATTTAGACGGACGGAAGGTCGGCGAATGGGAGGTTCAGATCCTTTGTCAGAGTCTGGGAGGAGAATTAAAGACCATCGATAGGAAGGAGGGAGCCGGGGATTACTCAACGTGGAGGAAGGAACCGTTCATATATAAAGGGGACTTCTATATGTTAGGAAAATGAAGGAAGATTCTTAGGCCTTATGCTGTGTTATTTAAAGATGAAGTGTGAATAGTTTAAAAGTAAGAGGTAAGTTGTTGTTTTTACTGCAAAGGAGACAGCACAAGGGCACACACAAAAAAAGGAAACAATAAAAAAAGCCCGCTACTCGCTGCTCCTGTAAAGAATCCAAAGAGGTGGCCGAAAGAGCAGTCAGTTACGTGAGTCCTTGTTTACAGTCATTCCGAGGCAAGATGCAACTGGTTTCTTAGATGTTCATGCAGCGGGGAACGACATTAAGTTAGAAAAAAATTATTATAGTCGTTTTGGCATCATCTTCAGTGCTCTTCATGGGAGGAAAATGTTTCCGAGATTAGAGAGTGGGTCATTAGCTTCTCGTGGTTTATTTTATTATTATTTTTGTTTTTGTACAAGAGGAAAAAAAAGTCCTGTCGCATACTGTAGGTAGGTTGAACAAGAAAGGATGAAAGACAACGTTTAAAACGGAGGAGACCTAGATATGAAGGAAGAGATAGAGAAGGGAAGAGATTGAAACGAAGGAGAGAGATGATGGAGACATATTAAATAGGGTAGAAGGGAGGGAAGAGGAGGATGTGGATAAATGAGGATGCGAAGGAACACCAGCGGAGGAGAAGAGGAGGAGAGAGGAGAGTAGAGAAAGGGAAGAGGAGGGAGGAGAGGAAGAGAGAAGGGCTAGAGCAGGGATGAGATATGGACGGCGGTGGAGTGGCGGAGAGGCGGGGAGGAAAAGGGGATGGGTGAGAGGTGGCAGGTGTTGAGTTGCTGACACAGACAAAGAGTTAATTAAGGTGAGGGACAAGGTAGGAGATTAGCACACCTTTGTTACTGAGTTAGAGGTAGACTCAGGTGCGAAGCCGAGCATTAGGTGTGTGTTTGTTGCTTTTCTCCTCCATGTTTTTGCGTGGAAGGAGAAACAGAGACAAAAAAAGGAAATTGTGGTACGAATAGAGAAAAAAAATGGAGATAATCGAAAAATGTAACTTGTTGAGAATGAAGGAAGTTAAAAGAAGTAAAAAAGGAGATTGTCGCCCGAATAAAAATCAAATGTAAAAGAAAGAAAAAGTGTTGATAATGGAAAAGAATTAAAGTATTAACACGTACGAGGATATAGATTAATGTTGACAGCCTTTTTTTCTTCATCTTTATAAGGAAAAAATAGAATATGATAATTGTTTGCTGCAGAAATTGAAAAACAGGCAAAAAATACGTATACAAGTTATTAGGAAAGACATGAAAGACTTAAATTGACACGGAGAAACAGACACAGATATATAGACAGACAGACATATATATAGACAGACAGACATATATATAGACTGACAGACATATATAGACAGACAGACATATATAGACAGACAGACAGTATATAGACAAACAGACATATATAGACAAACAAACATATATAGAGAGACAGACATATATAGACAGACAGACAGACAGACAGACAAATACAGACTCAAACAACATAGTAAGGGAGACGAGGAAATAAGCCACTCTCTAATCTCGGCAACATTTCCCTTCCATTAAGAGCACTTAAGATGATGCCAAAAGGACTATAATATTTTTTTCTCTAACTTAATGTCGTTCCCCGCGGCATGAACATCTCAGAAACCTGTTGAATCTTGCCTCGGAATGAGAGTAAAGCGACGGAATGAGACACGAAATGGTTACAAGTTGAGGTGTGGGAGTTTAATTAAGGGCGAAGACAGCGGGAAAGTTTATTGGGGTCCCTGTTTATCCGTTCGATTATTTGTCTCGTTCTCTGTGTTTCAATAATTGTGGGTTCAAAAATAGACGTCTTGGTAATTAGCTAGTTGATTAGAAGAGTGGCAGTGGTGTTGATTAAAAAAAAAAGATAGAGGGATAAGTTAGTCTATCCATCTGTCTGTCTTATTTTTTTTACAGCAAAGGAGACACCACAAGGGCACAAAAAAGGAAACAACAATAAAAAAAAGCCCGCTACTCGCTGCTCCTGTAATGAATCCGAAGAGGTGGGCGAAAGAGCAGTCAGTTACATGATAAGAGGTGTCTATCTTAATCTCCCGTTCTTTCTCTTTTTACATAATTACGGATATACTTAGAAGTCTTGTAAGTTAGCTAGTTAGTCAGGAAGTTGGCTCTGGCGTGTATTAAGAGAAAAAGGTAGAAGGAAAAGT
>NC_066575.1:4250513-4285513 GCF_024679095.1 Eriocheir sinensis | reverse complement strand
CACAAATCTCCTTGTTTCTCTTGCAGGTAAATCACATCATGCCCAGCGCAAAGGTCACAGTCGTAAGGTAAAGGTGACGGTTTGGTCCTTCAACTCCTCTTTTCCCTTTCTCCTATAAGTCCTTCCCCTCCTGTCTCTCTCCGGCATATGACCACAGATGTTGCGCCGACTAAACGAAGCTTTCCAACTTTTCCTCTTTTCCCTAAGGAGCTTTTTTTTATTTGTTTTAGCTTACCGTTGTTATTCCCTTACCAGTATTCGAGGATAAAAAGTTTGCCACTACCAATACTACTAACACTATTTATATTATCAAACCGTATACTACTTCTACTATTACTTGTATTGCTCCTTGTCCTTTTCCTACTACTACTACTACTACTACTACTGTTACTACCACCATCACCACCACCATGAAAAGAGAGAAATATCGGTTTTGTTGTTATCTAATGTGTTTTTAACCAGCTCTGTATTTTTTTTTTATATTCTAGCTGATATGAATGATTGACTGACTGACTGCTGGAGTGAGTGATTGGCTGACAGACTGACTGACTAACTGCAGAAACAATTGACTGACTGGCTATGGGCGAGTATTGATATGACTGACTGACTGAACAAAGATATCCACATCCGTTTTATACTTGTCTGTTGTTGTTGTATGTGGGAGGAAGTTGACCTCTTTTTATGGACACTTTTTACTTTTCACTTTTATGGGAGCAGCGATTAGCGGGCTTTTTTTTGACACTTTCTTTTTTTTGCCCTTGAGCTGCTTCCTGAACTGTAAAAAAAAAAAGTCATAATGGTACGTTGTGGTCATATATCATTTCATTCTTGTTTACGTCCCCCCCCCACCCCCCCACCCCCACCCACCCAAAAAAAATCTAGGCCATAAATTTTTATTCTAACCATAATTCGTTTCTACCCATTAGTCACTGTTCAGAATATCATTGTTATACTTCGAAAAAAAAAAGCTTCATTTCCATATATCTCTCCTTCTATTCAAGTTTGGGATGTAAACAGATAGATAAATGAAAGGATAAGATTGACAAGGCTGATGCGATTCAATAGTTTTTTTGTTAAGTTTAAATAGATTCATGGCATTTGTTCACGAGGAATATTTCACTGTCGAGAGAGAGAGAGAGAGAGAGAGAGAGAGAGAGAGAGAGAGAGAGAGAGAGTAATGGTATGTAGCAAGACGCATAATGATGATGGGATGAACGTGAAATTGAAGTAAAATGGAGATAATGATGGAGAGGAAAAGAAGGAGGAGAGGGAGAGGAAGAGAAAAGAAGAGGAAGACGAAGAATAAAATCACACACAGAAGGATGATGATGGAGAGAAGCCGGAATAGAAATAAAAAAAGGGGAGGAAAAATTGAGGAAGACGAAAAATATGAAGAAGAAAATTAAGATGAAATAAAAAGAAGACTAAAGTGGAGGAGAAGGAGGAAGAGGAGGGAAGAAGAGGGAAGAATGATGGAATGACGGAGGAGGAGGAGGAGGAAAAAGATAAAACGGAGGGTGAAATTTTGAAGATTAATGAAGTTGGGAAATTTCGCTTTCAAGAAAAATGTTCGTGATGCAAAGCAGAAAGCAGGAGAGAGAGAGAGAGAGAGAGAGAGAGAGAGAGAGAGAGAGAGAGAGAGAGAGAGAGAGAGAGAGATTAGAAAAAAAGAAAGATAAAAAGGGAGGGAACAGTGGTAGAGATTAGAAAATGAAAGAAAAAAAGGAATTGGATAGTGATAGTTGTTGTAATAATAAAATTTCTATTAGTAAAAGTAGAAAGTAGAAAGTAAAAATTTGTTTAAATAAAAAATAAAAAAGTAATAAATTTTGATAATAATTATGATAACAACAACAACAGTAAGACATAACAACTCTGTGTGTGTGTGTGTGTGTGTGTGTGTGTGTGTGTGTGTGTGTGTGTGTGTGTGTGTGTGTGTGTGTGTGTGTGTGTGTGTGTTTTATAACCAAGTTGTTTTTATCAATTTGTGAAAGTGTTAAAGTTCTGCATATTACGAAGTTATCTCTCTCTCTCTCTCTCTCTCTCTCTCTCTCTCTCTCTCTCTCTCTCTCTCTCTCTCTCTCTCTCTCTCTCTCTCTCTCTCTCTCTCTCTGTTATCTGTGTCATTATCATATTTATCTTACCATCAGCATTATCTTCCTCCTCATTGCTTTGATCATTATCTTCATATTCTTTATCATATTCTTACCCCCCTTTTCTTTTCTTCCCTTCATATCTTTCTTGTATTCTTCCTTTCATCTTCACAACACCACCATCATCATCACCACGCCTCCCATCTTTCTTTTCTCCATTATCATTACCATCATCTTCCTTCTCTTCGTTATTATTGCCATCATTATCTTCCCCCTCATTATTACCATCATCATCTCCCTAATCTTACTTTTCTTCTCCTTCATCTTCTTCCTCGCTGCATTATTTCCCTCTCATTCTTCCTTTCATCTTCATAACTTTATCATCATCATCCTCCCTGAGCCTTCTTCTCCTCCCTCGAACCCCGGGCGCCCAGATTACCTGCATGAATATTAAAACCGATGAACAAAGGCGTAATTATCCTTCCCTTCGCTCAAACGCAAGTCCCGAGGGGTAATAATCTCGTAACATTAAGTTTGGTATCCTCAACCACTCTCGCCTCCCACATCAACTCTTTCCAAAGGGCAATAATGAGTTCAGTCGGGTTCTTAAGAGTGATTTTTGGGAAGAAGGGTCAGACTACCACCAGGGCCTTTAATTTACTCCTGGAAATGCCCCAAAATCCTGTGAAAACCATGTGATTCGGCGGTTCTTCTCATACGCCTCGCCTCTTACATCAACGCATTCTAAGGCCCACAAAAGACATCAAACGGGTTCTCATGAGTAATTTCTTGGTTCACAGTATAGAAGAACAGTCAAACTACCACCAGGGTCATTAAACTACCGCTGGAAATGCCCAAAACTCCTATGAAAACCGTGTCAGATATGTGTGATTGGGTGTCGAAATGTCTAAGATCGTTTTTCTCAGACGCTTCGCCTCTCACATCAACTCATTCTAAAGGCCATATAAGGCATCAGTCGGGTTCTTATGAGTAATTTATTGGTTCACAGTTTAGAAGAACAGTCAAACTACCATCAGGGTCATTAAACTACCGCTGGAAATGCCCAGAACTCCTATGAAAACCGTGTCAGATATGTGTGATTGGGTGTCGAAATGTCTAAGATCGTTTTTCTCAGGTTCTTCGCTTCTCACATCAACTTATTCTAAAGGCCACAAAATACATCAATCAGCTTCTCATGAGTGTTTTTTTGGTTCATGGTACAGAAGAAGGGTCATACTGTTACCAGGATCATGAAACTACCGTTGGAAATGCCCAGAACTCCAACGGAAACCATGTCAAATACGTGTTCTTGGGCCCCGAAATGATGAAGGATATAGCCAGAAGCTTCCTCACTCCTTTAAACATGCAGTATCACACCCCCTTAAAGCAACGAGTGGATAATGGTATCGTCAATGGAGAGTGTGAGGTAATGAAGGAGGGAGGGAGGGAGAGCCAGTCACCCAGCGTGCATTCATCTCCTCCTCCATTCATGAGTCGTTGGCTTTCTGCACACTGGTCTCTATTCATTGCTTATTCATCTTTTATTCATGGCTGTGGGACTTGCCTTTTC
This sequence comes from Eriocheir sinensis, assembly GCF_024679095.1. NCBI lineage: Eukaryota > Metazoa > Arthropoda > Malacostraca > Decapoda > Varunidae > Eriocheir > Eriocheir sinensis. The sequence goes on along the minus strand of NC_066575.1, from coordinate 4,281,850 downwards.
AGTGGTTTGAGGTATGAGTAAGGTTGTTTTTACGCTTATTTGCAGGATTTATTTGTGGGTTATGATATCGTGGTGGTGGTGGCAGTAGTAGTAGTAGTAGTAGTAGTAGTAGCAGTAGTAGACAGCAGAAAGACATAGACGAACACACACACACACACACACACACACACACACACACACACACACACACACACACACACACACACACACACACCTCCCCCCAAACACATTCCCCCTTCCCCCTCCCCCCCAAACAACCTCCTTCCCCCCCTCCCCTCACACACAACCCCCACCTCCCCACACGCAGGAGTCAGCCAAGCGAATTCGGTAATGTACATAAATTCGGAGAGGTATCCTGATAGTCCCTTTATCGCGACAGTGTCCAGGTGTGCGCCAGGTAAGGGACGGGACAGGTAACACTCGACCCTATCTTCCTTGCAGGCGAACGGTGCTCGCTAGGGGAAAGTGACGGCGGGGCGAAAATGATGCTACCTGGAGTTAATGACAGAGAAAGGGGAGAAAATGCGGGTGATAATGGAATGTTGAATGGATGTTTGAAGTTAACGAGGAAAGAGAGAAAGTGATGGTGCTTTTAAAGGGTAAAAAGAGACATTGAAAAGGGTTGAATAGAATGATGGAATTTAAAGGGGAGAAAAAGAGAAAGATAGTACGATAATGGAATGTTGAATAGCTAGATGTTTGAAGTTAACGCGAAAAAAAAAAAGAGAATGATTTTGTTCGTGACAGGAAAAAAAAAAAAACAGACATTTAAAAGGATTGAACAGAATGGTGATTGAAGTTAAAAAGTTAGAGAGGAGAGAAAGAAAATGAGCTTGATAATGAAATAGTGAATGGATGTTTGAAGTTGAAGAGAAAAGAAAGAAAATCATGGTGGTTAAGAGGATGAAAGTGACATTGAAACGATCTGATAGAATGGTGAGATAAAGAGGAGAACAAGAAGGTGGTAGCGTTCATTGTAGGAAAGTGAAATGAATGGTGATAGTGATATTAGTGATAGTAATGGTGACTGAAGTTAGACTCAAAGAAGAAAACTGAAGAGGTTAGCGTTCAGTACAGGAAAGTGACACTGGAAGATGATAGTGATGGTGGTTATGGAAAAAAAAGGCGATTGTATAATAATGACACCGAGTTGGTTGGTTGGAATAATAATTAAAGCTTAGGAAAATTGGTGAAAATAGGAAATTGAAATAGAAAATGAAAAAAATAGTGAAAATAGGAAATAGGAATAGGAAAAAATAAAAAAAATAGTAAATAGAAAAAAATAGTGTTTAATAGGAAAGAATAGTGTTCATTATATATACTGTAACTGGCTTTATTTTGTATGCTGCTGTTATTACGCATACATATGATACTGAGAGAGAGAGAGAGAGAGAGAGAGAGAGAACTAAAGTTTGTGAAGAGAAAACAATTTTTTCATTGAACGATTACCTGAAACAGAAGAAAATGTAAGTTAGTTTTGGGGAAGAAAAGTCTGAGTTAGTCTTGATTGTGCTGTGGAAGCCAAAGGCCGGTCTGCCTCGATACAGTGCTCGTTATGCTCAATAAAGACAAGTCCGCTTCAACAAAGGGTCGATGCGCCCTACACGAATGTAATAAGGGGTCTTCAGGACTCCGCCGAGAGGACCCCCATGGCTCGGCAAAACGGCAAGGGTAAGGACTTCAGGACTCCGCCGAGCGGTGGCCACCCAGTACACGTAGCCTGCCAACTACTAACGTATTGGGGCATCTTATTAACAGAGAATTCCATGCTCCTAAAGTTGAAGGGTATGGAAGCTTTGTTAAAGATACTGCATAAGGAATCTGTCCCTTTGTTGAAGGCGATTTTAGCCCTATTGAGGACAACTTTGACCAAGTATTGAGGAAGACTTTGACCCAGTGGCGTAGAGGGGAGTCTGACTCCTTCACTTACCTGTTCACGTCATCTGCTGCCTCTCCGCCGTGCACGGGGCGTCGGCCGGGCAGAAGCAGCAGCAGGACGCGAGGGGGTCCCCGGGGCCCCTCGCTGCCCTCCTCGGGTCCTTCTCCTCCTGCCCGTCTGATGCCTCGCTCGCCGCCACGCTCGCTGACTCGCCGCCACGATTTCGGCCAAACAACCTTTGCGTCTCTGGAATATTTAACTAACGTGTAAGCCCTCTGGGCTGGTTGGGGCGGAGGTTGGTAGGTGACGGGTGGCAGCGTGAGGCAGGGAACAAGGGGGCGTTACGATGGGGTCTGCGTGGGTGGTGTTGGTGAGGGCGGCACAGCGCTGATGGACAGTTACTTGACTTTTATTATGAATGAGTAAACTTTTCCCAGACATGAACAATATCAAGAATAAATCAGTAACAACAGGAGCGTTTGATGAGCCCAGTCCTTCGCCAAGGACCATGCAGATACGCTGATCATATAAATAGCGTAGTAATTACATAACATCACCATTAATGCCGTCGGCTGGTATCGTTCCCATGCATGACAAAGGCCTCTCCCACTGACTTCCATTCGTTTTTTTCTATATGTATCCTGGCCATTGTCATACATATATAATTATCGGAAATTAATGATGGCTGATGATTATGATAGTTGAGTTAAGGGAAAAGATAAATAAATAATGTCTGTATGATAAAGCGATATTAATAGGAACTGAATGGAAGCAGTGATGTTTAAAGATAAGAGAAGGAAAGCGATACTGTTTATAATTGGAAAATGAAGATGGCTGATTAAAAGGATAATGGTCTAAGTGAAAGATAAAGGGAATGAGGAAAAGGGTAAATGATAGAGGAATATTGAAAGGCTCTGATGAGGTGGAACAAGAGGGAGAATTAAAGGAAACCGATGATAATGCAGAAGCTGATAATGCAGGGATGAAAAAAAAATGGAGAAAAATGTAATTAGTTAACGATGGAGAGGGAAGGGTTGAGAGAGAGAGAGAGAGAGAGAGAGAGAGAGAGAGAGAGAGAGAGAGAGAGAGAGAGAGAGAGAGAGAGAGAGAGAGAGAGAGAGAGAGAGAGAGAGTAGAATAAAAGATGGTGAAAGAGATGAGGAGATGACAATAGAGATGGTGGTGGTGATGGTGGTGATGGAAAATGTAGTGAAGGTAAGGATATTGATGGTGGTGGTGGGTTCAGTGATGATGAAGGGTGATGGAGGCAGTGTTTTGGTGTGTGGTGGTGATGGTGATGTTTGTGATAGTGGTGGTGATGGTGATGATGTTGAAGCGAGGTAATCGAGATAGCCCCGACTGACTCACAAATCCACGCCACTTATATATTTAATGGTAGAGAGTAGATTGATGCCTAACCTAAACTGGATGGTTGGTGGGTGACTTTGTTGATTTTTGGCTGTGTATCTTTTATTATGGAAAAGGAGAAGGATCAAAAAAGGTTCCTAGTCCATAAAGGTCCATAAGGAAACAAGGTACCTGGTCGAAAAACATACCTGGTCGAAAAAGATACCTGGTCAAAAATATACCTGACCGGAAAATGTACCTGATCAAAAACACATCTGGTCACTGAAAGGGTACCTGCCCGATCATATACAAAATAATCCTTGCAACACGCTGCTACAATAGATATATCACAAGAGAATACATGAAAAGACTGATAACTGTTCGTCCGTGAGATATCTTCATACTCTAATACTCGTACTTAATAAATAAATAAAAAATCAAACTATATATAGATTTTTTTGTCAGAGAGGCCATTTTATACTCAAACATCTCCAGGAGTCTTTACCTTAAGAAAAAGTATAAAACAATGGAAAGAAAATAGAAAACGAAATAGTTACAAAGGGAAACGTGTCTAGTCTTTATATTTTCTACAACAATAGTTAGAGTAGATCATTTTAGTGTACCAGTATATCAAAAACAATATCACAGAAGTAAGCTAATGTAGTATTCGCTTCGAGACTCAGAGGCGCGGATGATTAGTTGATTGATGAGTGAACCAGCTTGTGGCGCTAATTAGGAGGTGGGGGGAGGTGGTGATGGTGGTGGTGGTGATGGTGGGTGATGGTGGTGAGAGGGGAGGGGGGTAAAATATAAAGTTAAATCATAGGGTTCAAATTGCTGTTGATTTTGGTGGAGATGCTGGTGGTGGTGGTGGTGGTGGAGGGGTGGTAGTAATACTGATGATGATGCTGGTGATGTTGATGGTGGTAATGATGCTGGTGGGGGGGGTGGGGGGGGGTGAGAGATAGAGGATAATATAATTCAGACTGAAATTATAACTTTCAAATTAATTGTGGTATTTTGCAGTGGCGATGATGACTGTGGTATTGGTAATTTGTGAATAATAATAATAATAATAATAATAATAATAATAATAATAATAATAAAAGTAATATTAACAGTGGTGATAATATTAACACGAAGAAGAAAAGAAGAAAGAAGGAAGAAATATACATGGAAGATTGTAATAACGATGCGGAAAATAATTATACAACAGAAAAAAAAAAAGAATGAAGACGTAAGAGGAGAGAAAGGCCTAAAAGAACGAGGGAAAACTAAAGACATACAGATGAACACCAAACCCCGAGGCAAAAAAAAAAAAAAAAAAAAAAAAATCTACAAACAAACACTAAAAAAACAAGCCACATTGGAAAGACTCATTCACAACAGGGACCCAATTTAAAAGTCACCCCTTGCTACAACCTCGTATCCTTCAACTAATGATATAAATAACAAACACTAACAACGATGCAATGGTAATACAGGAAGAGAAGAATATTCGTATCAACATTATACCAAGACTTACGTACACGAGGAGCGGTAATATATGGAGACAGCAGGAAGAAACAGGCCTGGTAACAAAGGAAGTGAGTGGCCTTTTAAACATAAGAACATAAGAACATAAGGAGTCTGCAAGAGCCTGGTAGATATATGCAAGGCAACTCCTGTACATAGATAGTAATGATAAGAACAAGAAGAAGTAGAATGTGTATGTGTAATTCATATATTTATTGTTTTCCTCATTATCAAGTTTGCTTTTCCAATTGTCTGTCTCATACTATCGCCTTCTTTTTTTTCTTTGCTCATTGTCTTTTTTTAATATTATCTGGAAGTCGTTCTTTTGATTTTTTTACCTCCAGTTCAATAATAAGGCCGAGAATTTGTCCTCCTCCCCGCCCTCAGTCTTCCTTCGTCCCCCTCAAAGTGGTCTCGAGGACAATTTTCTGTGGCGCTCGATCGTTCGTTTTCTGTGTCGCCTGAATTTACTCCTATTGATTAAAATGTTGAACCAAGGGCACTTTGACCCCTCTGGACGAGCTAATTCTCTCCTCAGTGTCATCCTTTAATTCCTCTGACCCTTTATTGTGCTTCCTTTGTTCTTTCTCCGTTTTTTCCCCCCTCCTGTCTCTTGTTACCGATCCCCGCGACGTACTTTTTGGTGTAATGGAGATACGATATTCTTCCCTTCCTGCATTGTTCTTATTGGGTCATTATTATTGTTTATGTTATTGGTAGCATTAGTGGGAGGAGATGAAGGAGTTGTAATGGATGTGAGTTCTCCATTATGGACTGGCTGGCTGGCTGAGCTTTTAAATAAATAAATAAATAAACATTTATTATCGCAATGTTTTCCCTGCTCGATAAATATCGTAATAAATATCTCGCAGAAAACGTAATCGTTATCCATAATCTAAGATACGAAAGAAAACCAGCAGCAAAGTGTATTTTAATAGATATTACATCAGAATATAATGTAGATGGAGAAGCTCATTTGACGCTTAGGCTATGATAGTTTGAAAGAAAACGGGAGTCGGCGCACGACACATAGCCTACCGGAGACGGGGCATTTAAATCGACATAATACAAAATGCATAATACGAAACAAAATGCACTTTCATTTGACTGACGTAGTTTCGATGTCAGATGACTATAAATATCTTTAATAGGCTATTTCTATTTATGGGAAATAGGTGTAACATGTCACGTTTGGATAATTGCTCATTTGACTCGCGTGGCGACATTGACGACAGCGACGCCGTGTTGGTTTTGAGTGGTTTAAAAGTGCTTCTATTTAATGGAACCCATTCGGAACGTGTTAAGGAAGACCGTGATGCGCGTCGAGCTCCTGTGGGAGTGGGATGACTTACGCCGCGAGATCGAGGTGAGCGGGGCGAGAGGAAAGGTCAACAAAGGTGTGTCAGGTGCGACGGTGCGACGGGGAGCGATGCGCCATTTAAACTAATGTTTCCGTCATTTAAATAGGGACTACCATTTCATTATAATATATATATATATATATATATATATATATATATATATATATATATATATATATATATATATATATATATATATATATATATAATGTATAATATATGTAATATATAACATTCATATTATATCACACACACACACACACACACACACACACACACACACACACACACACACACACACACACACACACACACACACACACACATCTGCACCTCTGAAACCCAAACCATCACCTTCTCTTCAGGATATTTGTCTTTCCTCGCTTCATACCCACCAGGATAAGAAACACAAGAATCTTTTTAAGGTTGAAATGTCTTGTAAAACACTGACCATTACTAAGTTTTGTGCTCTCGCCTTTAACACGTGTGATTGGATGAACGCACTGGCCTCTGCCCTTCACTGTGTCATTGGCTTGGGATTATACTTGGATTTGCTGGCTGACACTGACGAATGGGAAAAAGAAAAAAAAGATAAAGAATAAACAAGAAAGAGGGAAAATATGAAAAAATAGTGAGACAGTAAAGAGGAAACAAAAAGGATGATGGTGTCTGACTCCAAGTGTGATGGTGCTCATTATTTTATTCTTTTTCGGTGTTGTGTATTGTTATGGATGACCCGAACTTCTAGGGTCAGCATCCCACCCGGACAGTCAAGCCAGGGTCAGCAACACTCCCCATTCCTCCGGGCTGGGGACCGGCCGGCTTGCCCCCCCAAGAGGCTGAGATAACACCTTTATCTCCCGTTTTTTCTTCATCTCTGACAACTTATTTTCTTCCCCAAAGCGAGTCCTTGATTCGTCGTCAGTTAAGTAAGTCAATGATGCACGCTTTCCCTTCTCAGGGTCGTGGCCTTGGTCAGCCGCCCCCCCTCCCCTCCCTCCGTTAACCTCGCTTCAGCCGTGAGGGGGCCCAATGCTTCCTTCTCGTCCCCCGGCTTCGGCAGGCAAACTGTCGCACTCTTCGCCAAATGCCAAGAGGAATATAAAGTTAATGCTGTGTTGGTGCCGACAAACCAACCTCATCGGTTTTAGGATGGAGAGCAGAATGGACCCCTGACCGCGGATCCGGTCGATCAAAAAAAAAAAAAAAAAATCGCGGCGCCTTCCGGCAGAGCAGGGCGGTAACTGAGACATGAGGAACAACTAACACCCCTTTTCCCCTCATGCACTCCCTCCACGCCTTAAGTAGGGCAATTTGCAGGTAAAAAATAGCAGGACTGAAAATGAGACTCCATGTGCATGTACGGTAATTACTAATTGCTGGGGGGGGGGGGTACACAGGTATGGGGGCAATGACCTGATAACTCTCCCAACTTTAAGTTTTTCCCTCCTCCATCACCCTACCTACCCTTCCTTCCCTTGCCCTCCTCTTCCTCCTCCATCAAGTCCAAGCTCCCTTCCCTTCCTTTCCTTCCATGACTCCTTCATTTCCCTCAACTCTATCACCCTTTCCTACCATTCCTTTCCTTCACCCTCCCCTCTCTCACGAGGTTATTCATGTGTTAAAAATAAACATACAAGAAAAATACCAAAAAAAAAGTTACTAAGAGTATAATTACAAGCAGTTGCCTCTTCATTCCCCTTCCCTCCCCTTCCCCTCCCATCCCCTCCCCTCCCCTCATATCCTCCCTGCTATACTCTTTCCCATTAACTCCCTATCCTTCCCTTATCCACCCCTATCAATTTTCCCCTTCCGTCCTTCTTGTTCACCCCACACCTCTTCTTCCCTATCAACCTGTTATTTCCTTTACCTCCCCAGTCTTCCTCCATTTTTGCTCTCCCCTCCACCTCCTCACCTTCCCCACCTCCCTCCCTCCCATTCCCTTACCTTCCTTTCCAGGTGTGAAGGAGTGTTGCGTTAATCTGTTGTTGTGATATTATGGGGCTTTAGACGATACTTAGGGTGTGTTTGCTTCTGCGGGGAAGAGAAGGGAAGGAAAAGGAAGGATAGTGATGGGAAGGGAAGGGAAAGAAAGGGATGTTCTAGCATAAAAGGGGTGGAATGGATAGGGATGAGATGGGGATGGAAAGGGTAGGGTAGGGTAGGAAAGGAAAGGAAAGAAAAGGAAAAGAAAAGAAAGGGACGAGGATAGAAAGGGATGGAAGGAAAACGAAGGAAATGGAAGGAAAGCGAAGGGAAAGAAAGGAAAGAGGATAAAAGTGGAGGGGCAGGAAAGTGGAGATATACGAAAACAGATTGAAAGGAGTGGGAAAAGAGAAAGAAGAGAAAATAAAACGAAGGGAATAGAAGGAAAACAGCGAGAAGGAAAGCGAAGAGGAGGAAAAGTGTAGAAAGGGAAGGTGGTGCAGTTATAAAGGGAATAAAAGGAGAGAGGGAAGGCCAATTAAGAAAAGAAGATAGGTAATGGGATGCAACTTGCAGTGTAGGTAAGAAAAGTAAAAGATTAAGAGATTACGATAATGGAAGAAGTTTGGAAGAAGAAAAAGAATAGAAAATTACATGGAGTGAGTGTAAGAAATGGAAGGAGGACGGAAGGGAGAGGGAGTTGAGGGAAAGGAGGAGGTAGATGAAGGTTGAGTATGAGGGGGATAATGGAAGGAGTCTGAAGAGGGATGGGTGTTAAGTATTGTAGGAATATATGAGGAAATGAGTGAACTATTGAAAAGGAGAATGGTGTTTCGAAGGAGAGAGAGAGAGAGAGAGAGAGAGAGTATACACAATAACAAATGTAAAACGTAGTGATTCGCAAAGCAGAGACCTTACCATATTTTATTAATTTATCTGTTTTCTTACTTTGTTCATATGTCAATTTGTAAACAATCGGGTGGACAATTCGGTATCAAACCAGTCCGAGTCGAGTCGAGGCATCGGAGTTTTGGTTCGAATCTCTCTGACTCACTTCCGCTTCCTCTCCAAGACTCACGGCGGTGTCATGGTGGGTGGGTGACGATGTGGGCACTGTTTTGACCCTCGGTATTTAAGTTGGTATTTCAAGACACTTTCGCCCCTCACATCAGCTATTACTAAAGGTCAAAGAGGGAGTTTGTCGGGTTCTAATGAGTGTTTCTTCAGGTTCATGGCTCAGAGGAAGGGTCAAACTACCACCAGGGTCATAAAACTACCTCTGGAAATTCCCACAACTCCTTCGAAAGCCTTGTCAAATAGGTGTTTTTGGCCAACGAAATGGCTTATGATACGACCCTTAGTGTTTTCGATATACTGGTGTACTCGGAATAGGAACATGCGTGAGTGTAGTGCGCGAACTGACGATTAAGAGATGAGGTTGTTCAGTGATATCTCAAGTAGGGTTCACTGGGTTGTTGTGTGATGAATCTGCAGTCTGCCTTCTGCGATTGGAGCCCCACTAACTGCCTCGAAGCAATAGTCCCTACTACGTATAAAAGTGTGGTTATAGGTTTAGCTGCGTAAGATTATTAATGTACGCTAACTTAAGTGAAATCGGAGTTAGTAATAATGAGCCATAGCCATTATCAGTGCCAGCATTACAACTGTCATTATGCATGGCTTTTGTACTGCTTTTTATTATGATCGGTGTTTTAATTAAGGACTACCTACCGTGATTTCTGTTTTGTGTCACCTTTTGCTCAGCCTTTTGCCTCCCTCGTGTTTGTTTAGAAAATATTACAAAGACGACACAATATCAACACGTAAAGACCTTAACATATTTCGTTTATCTATCGCTTAATGGTAGTTATCAGTGACTAAGCAAGCTCTGAGACAGTTCAACATCAAATGAGTCTGTTCCAGTCTAGTCGAAGCATCGAAGTAATACGATTCCAATCTATCTTTGACTCCTCCGCTCTCACTCAAAGTCACTCGTGGCAGTCCTGCGGTGTGGATAAGTCTTCTCACTCGGCCGTACGTATTGCTGTGTATTCGTTTGCTCGGAAAGAGGGAACATAGTGAAGTTGTGGTGTGTGGATTGAGTTACAAGCGATCAGAATGTGGAGCACTAAGTCTATAGTTTACTTCAGATATTCATTTGAAGCGAAGGTGAGACTATAAGTATGTGATTGTATGCTTTTGTCTGTTGCAAATAGATAGGAGGGATAGGAGAGCAAGTTTTCAGGGGTAACCAAAGCGATCCTCTCCACCATGCTTAAAACACACAGCCACATGCCACTATATATCACGAACCTTTCACAATGTTTGCCCACTTCTTTCCCTTTTCCACCTGACACCTAACACAATCACGAACCTGCCTCGGATAAGAACGTAGCATAAATTTCGTAATAGCCAAACACCAATGAATAGTTCGATTAGCCCCGCAAAACGAGTTACCGAACGAAACGCAACTGACTACCGCGAAGCAACAGTAGCGGTTAGTGTTAGTTATAGGGTTAGTCACGCAAGCTTTGGTGTACGGTAGATGAATGAAATCGGAGTTTGCTTTAATGAACAAAATCTATAACCAATGTTTACACTACATCTATCATTATTCACGGGTTTAATACCACGTTTCTTGGTGATAAGTGTTTGCAGGCCTACATACAATAGCGTTTGTTTTGGGGCCAGTTTTATAGTACAGCAAATTTGTAATCTCCACAACCAATCACAAAATACTACGGAAATGCCTTGTTTAGTGTTTGGCGTTGATATAAAATGAGGGAATTTTAGGAATCCACTCCTTAGTATCTAGTATTGAGCTGAAATAACGAATCTTTGTGGAGAATATAGTTTGGTTGGGGCGCTTACACTGTGTTGGACTGTCGAACTGGCCCTTTCTCTCTTCCGCCGCTCAGTCTGGCCTCCCTCGTATTTGCGTATAGAAGATTACAAGGAAGACAAGAATACATGTTGGGGTGTTTACAGTGGTCTTGCCTCGGCCGCCGCAGCCTCTAGTCCGCCCTACAATGGGTCCGTTCTCTTTGATGTGCCGAAGAGCTTTAGTTTTCAGGGGTGACCATAACGTGCTTCCCCTCCTCGGTACACCTCACCACTACAGATACGACCACGAAAACAAGCACTTCTAGTCTCTCTTGTTCTTTTCTATCCTTCAGTTTCACCTTCCAACCCAGCTTATCAGTTTTCCACACGTCACCACAACTACTGTCTACTTATTTTTTTGCCACACACCACCTTTCACTAGTATATCAAGATTCCACCTCGTTTTTGCAGTCTATAGGACAGTTTTCAGGGGTGACCATAGCGAGCCTCCCCTCCCTCGGTACACCTCACCTCTTCACACACGACCTCAAGTATAAGCTTCTCCCTTTGTTCATCCTTTTCCTGACCTAATTTTTCACTTTCCATTCCTATCTATCAATCTCCTAGACGTCACCACAACTACTCTGATTTGGTCTACCTATTTTTTTGCCCAACACCTTTCACTAGTATACCAAGATTCCACACGTCGCCACAACCATATCACTGTCTCCACCTCTTTTCTGCTCTTTCTTCACTATCTACTATACCTGTCAAGCTTCCCACAGGCCAGTTTTCAGGGGTGACCATAACGTGCCACAAACATAAGCTACTCCCTTGGTTCATCCTCTTCCAGACTTTATATTCCACCTAACATTTTAATCTATCACCCTTCAACACGTCGCCACAGCTAAACTTACTTTCTCCACCTATTTCCAGCCCTACTCCACCTCCCACTCCTATCTAACAATATTTGTATAGGTAAGTTTTTAAGGGTAACTACAGTGATTCTCTCCACCATGCTTTCCCTGCTCCACCTCTTTCCCTGCTCCACCTCTTTCCCTGCTCCACCTCTTTCCCTGCTCCACCTCTTTCCCTGCTCCACCTCTTTCCCTGCTCCACCTCTTTCCCTGCTCCACCTCTTTCCCTGCTCCACCTCTTTCCCTGCTCCACCTCTTTCCCTGCTCCACCTCTTTGCCTGCTCCACCTCTTTGCCTGCTCCACCTCTTTGCCTGCTCCACCTCTTTGCCTGCTCCACCTTAGTTTTACTTCTAAAGCTGTATATTGGTAAGTTTTTAGGAGTAACCGTAGTAAACCTCCTTTCCTCCTTCCTCCATTAGCTAGATCATTGCTTCATCTCCCTTTATCTACTCCCTTCATCCACCTTCCACTCACCTATCAAGCTTTATGTGGTTAAGTTCACTAACCTGTCATAAGTGCTCACCTAACCACCTTTTCCGTCATTAAATAAAAGAGGAATGATTAAATATCCTTCCTCCCCCCTTCGTCATCATCATTTAGTCTCCCTTCTCCCTATGTGATAATCCCCACGCCTCTTCTTTTACTTATTCATATATTCATTACAAAGGGTAACTCCTCCTATACTCTCCCTCCCTCGCATTTCCATCAACCTTCCTCCCAATACTTTCCTCCTCCCTCTCTCTCATTTCAGTCACCCCCATTACTCCTGTCACGCTGTATATCATAAAAAAACATACCCTCCCTATTCTACCCCTCCCCCTTATTCTATCCAACACCTCTCCTACCTATCCTCCTCCTCCCAATCCTACCCCCTCCACTAATCCCTCCCCACCTGTTCCCATCGTGCGAGGTAATTAATCATGGACCACCTGTCAGGGTATATTAAAATTCAGCTTTCCTCCTCATATAATCCCCCCCCCACCCACCCACCCCCACCCCACACCATACCCCCGCCTCCTCTCCTTTCTACGCTTTTACTTATTCGACTTTTCTTCCTCCTCCATTTCTGTGATGTATATAAATTCCACTCTAACCTTTTTCCTCCTCACCTTCAAATTTATTACCTGGTTTTTTTTTTCTATACGTCAGCTCATTCCTCCTTCCTCTTTCCTCTTTATTTCATGTCATTTTCTCCACCTTATCTTTTTGTCTTTCACCTGTGCTCAATGCCATTTTGTTTACCTTTATTTGTTTTATTTCGTTCCTCATTCCATCCTCCCATCACTCACTCTGTCCCCTCTTTTCCTTTTTCTTCACCTACCTTCTTCACTTTCCCTCATTCTCTTCTCTTCTATCATCCTTCTGTAGCTCCCATCATTTCCTCCTCACTCCTCGAACTCCCGTCATTCATTACACTACATCCTCCTGCTCTTCGCCCTTCCCTCACTCTTCCCCTCACTCCTTCCAACATGAGTGCTTTGGTCTCCCTCTTAATTGAGTGCTCGAGTAGGGGTAGAAGGGCTTTTGGTCACTGCTGAATGGATGAGTATATACGTATTCAGTTAGATTATTATTATTACTATTATTGTTGCTGTTACTACTACTACTATGCTAAAGCTGTTTTTGTTATTAGCGATTGTGAGGCGGATGGAAAATATATATCTATTCCTCCTCCTCAATCAGCTGGAAATAGAAACAAAGCTGCACCATTTGTTAAGGCCGAAAGTATATGAATTGGCTTTTAATCACCGAGAATTTTAATACTGTTCAAATAATAACGGTAATTGGGAATACATTTTGTGCATATTTTGGGCCTATATAATATTCTGGAGCGTGACGGTATTAATATTATTATGAATGCATTGATTTTGTGATATACGGCGTGTGTGTGTGTGTGTGTGTGTGTGTGTGTGTGTGTGTGTGTGTGTGTGTCGGCTAACTACAAGGTGTCATATGAACAGGTATAAAATGTTAGTTTTTATTTGTCTATTCTCTTCACGAGGAAAGTATCAAGACAGGTCCCCCCCCCCCCCTATATTGACCACCTCTGGCCTCTCGCTCGACTGACTGGTTTTCTGCGATACTCTTTACGTAATACTTTATTATAGGTAATCATAAACCGTTTAGCGTGGGCTTTCTCGGATGTACTACTATAAATTTCATAACAGCGGAACACAATAGAGCAGTAGAATAGAGGCAACACAGTAGAGTCGGCCAACACAGTAGTCCCGAGAATCTGTCAAAAGCATCTTGCGTTCTTTTGCGTTCATTTCTTTATGTAAGGATTTTTTTTTCTGACTGCAAACATTTAATGAATAGAGAAAAAAATAAAACCATGCATATTCTCATCTTCAATTTGTTTGTTTAATCAGTTTATTTAGTTTGTTGTTCAGTTTCAGTAAAGCAGTTTCAGTAAAGATCGTATTCCATCATTCCCTTACTAAAAAGTGAGTCAGTAAAGATCGTATTCCATCATTCCCTTACTAAAAAAGTCATTATCACCTAAATAACAACGGATTTTTTTTATACCGTTTTTCGCCTTTGTTGAACTCCACACACCTCTCTTCCAATGGCTTGATTCTTTGCCTACTTGCGTTGCGGCACACGATTACCAAAAGCAGGAAATATGATGTAGCCATTAATCCGTAAAAGTGGTCCGTCGAGAGCTCGTAGTGAACGAGGTCTGGCTGGCTGATAATATTTGAACTGCTGTCAAGTGGATGTCCTAGGAGGGGAGAGCTTGTCATATGGGATATTGAACCGGTAAGAAAAATCACTTTGAAAGGGTTACAGGAGAGGTAATGAAGATGACTTAAATCAATAATGGAAAATTTAAACTAATCAATATTTTTTTTTAGAGTTGTCAGTGAAGGTTGAAAAAGTGTAAAAGCAATCGATAAGAATAGAATAATAAGAGGAATCGAGAAGAAGAGTAAAAGAATGAGGAGTCAATACGAAGACGAACGAGAGGTAATAAAGTGTGCGGTACACGAACCTTCCTTTCCCCTTCCGTTAATTGCTTGGCCGGACAGGTGCCGTGCCCGCCCAGGTGAGGTGCCTCCGCCCTCTGCCTTCAGGTGAGATGGGCGGAGGGGCACATTCCTCATTTAACTCTCTCTCTCTCTCTCTCTCTCTCTCTCTCTCTCTCTCTCTCTCTTCTTTTTGTCTTGCTTGTTTCAGTCTTTCCTTTTATTACAATCTTCTTTCTTTTCCTCTTCGCTTTCTTTTTTTAGTCTTTTCCGTCTTTCTCTGTCTGTATCTATCTGTCTATATATCTATCTACGCCGATCTGTTTATTTGTCTGTCCTTCAGTGGCACTTTTGTTTTTCATTTTGTTTATCTTTCTTTTTTTTCTTTTTTTCTCGCTCTTTCTCCTTTATTTTCATTTGCTTGTTTCAATATTTTTCTTCATATATATTTGTATCTATTTTTTTTTCTTCAATTTCCTTTTCTTTGTTTTTACTCTTTCCCTTTCTCTCTTCTCTCCCTTATTTTTCTTTCCTTTCTAATCTTTATTCTTTGCCTGTTTTTACTCTCCCTCTCCCTCTTCTCTCCCTTAGTTTCTTTTCTTTCTATTCTATATTTGTTTTTACTTTCTTCCTCTCCCTTTTCTCTTTTCTTTCTACTCTTTATTCTTTACTTGTTCTAATTTTTTCCCTCCCTCTTTTCTCCCTTGTATTTCTTTTCTTTCTACTCTCTCTACATTTTCTCATTCCCTCTGTCTTCTCTCCCTTATTTTTTTTTTCATTTTTACATTTCATTCTTTACTTGTTCTTATTTTCTCCCTCTCCTTCTTCCCTCCCTTATATTTATTTTCTTTCAACCCTTTTTGCTTGTTCTTACTCTTTCTTCTCTCCCCACCATTGCACTCCCCGCTGTCTCCTATCACCATTCCCATCGCCATCATCGGTACTCTTCTTCTAAAGCTGCTGACTCCACTGGCGTTTGAGCGGAACCCGCGAATCCCGTTAAAGCGAACACTCGTAGCCCGGATAACACGAAGGCTGGGAAATCCGGATAATGTGATCGTTGAAAGTTCGGCTAATCCAAGACCGGGGACACCAACCTCAGGAAACCTTCTTACATACGCGGAATGGTATCGGATCCGGTTGAAATAGACTTGAATACCGCGCGGAGACTCAAGCCAAGATGTTTTTTTTTATTTTTTTATTAGGTTCGTTGGTAAGAAAATCGTCTCAAGTTATATAATGTTCGTAAGACTTGATATTAAAAACTTACATTATATAAAAGCAAAGAGAAAATAAAAATACACATTAGAAAACATATTATTTAAAAGACAGAACGTTAAGAGAAAGCCATTAAAGAATATTCAAAACGCATATTAAAAACTTCACTATATAAAAGCATAGAAAATAAAAATACACATTAGAAAGCATATTATTTAAAAGAAGGAACGTTAAGAGAAAGCCATTAAGGATTATTTAAAACGCATGTGAATTGTAAATAATTAATAAAGAAACTCTGAATGATCGTAGTAATGGTAATAACAGCGATAAAGTAGTAGTAAATATTTTCGTAGAAGCAGAAATAGTAGTAAATAATAATAATAATAATAATAATAATAATAATAATAATAATAATAATAATAATAAAACTTCAAATAAAAGAAGCAATACTCAAAATTCTAGTTGAACCGAAAGCCTGAACCAAACCGAGCGGTGAGCAAAACGTGTCGATACGTTCCGAACCGCGTGAACGAACGAGACAGAAAGGAATGTAGTGAACGGTCAGGAGCGGAGACAATGACGCCGTTTGTCGGGGGAAGGGGGGGAGGGGGAATAGGGGGTAAAGGGTGGAGGGGTAGTAGGGAGATGGAGGCCAAAGTGGAGCGGGAGGGAAACCGTGGAGGATAGGATAGGGGAACGAAGAGGAGGAAGAAGGGATAGGTAATTAGGGAAAGGGAAGAGATAAGAGGGAAAAAGAAGGGAAAAGAATAGAAGGGAGGGGAGAGTGAAAGTTACGGAAAAAGTGTGATAGACAGGAGAGGAAAAAGGGGAAGAAAAACGTCCAGGGAAGGTGGTAGAGATGAGAGGGAAAGGGAAAAGAAGATGGGAGGGAGGGGAAGACGAAGGAGTATAGAGATAGGAGGGAAAATAAGAAGTGGGAGGAAAACAAAAAAAATAGATGGATTAGAGAGAAGAGGGAAATAGAAGGAAAAAGGTGATGAGGGAAAAAAAAGATGAACGTTAAGAAAAGAAAGGAAAAGGAAGAGGAAAATCAGTGGAAGGAAAAGGAGACGAGATAGAGTTAAGGAAATGAAAGGGGAGAAGAAGTGGGAAGGAAGGAAAAGAAAACGGGAAAGAATTTAAGGAGTAAGTGGAAGGCGAAAGTTGAAGAGGAAGAAGGGAAATAAAAATCGAAGGGTAAAGAGAGAGTTGATGGGAAAAATAAGAAATGGTGCGAGGAAAAGGGATAAAAAAAAAGGAAATCCAAGGTAAAAAGGGAAACAAGGGAAGGGGACAGAGGAGGAAAAGGGAGTTTGTGAATATAGGAGGTGGTTCACGAAGGGAGAAGAGGGTGAGAAAAAAAAATGGGAATGGAGGCGAAGCGACGTGTTTTGAGGCACGGAGGAGGGGTTGGGGAAGAAGGGGAAGAAAGGTAACGAAGAGGAAGAGGCGGTGAGCAAGGGGGTAGATTAAGTTAGGTTCCAGATTCAGTCCAGTCACGGTTAAGACTCGGGTCCGGAATAGATTGGGTGAAAGGGTTAAGATTCGCTTGGCCCGGAAAACGAAGAAATATAAATAGGTAAATTATATAGTCATTGAAATCTAAGAGGAAATAAAGTAGTTCGTGTTCTTTGTGGGTTGAAGAGTAAATGAAAATGGTGATTGTGATGAAAAGGAGTACGATGGTGATGATGAGGGTGGTGATAATGATGAAGTTAATAATTATAACAATAATAATAACACCAATAATAATAGTTACACAGATCATTTTAAACGCATTGAAATCACCTGAAATTAAGTCCAACTATAATTCAAGGAAAAACGAACAACAAAAATAACAAAGAAAAACAAAACGATAATCTGAGAAAACGCGAAAAAATATAAAGAAAGAAAACGGACCGAGGCAGAAACTATTCGAAAAATCTTGAAAAATATAACCTTGGTATCTTTGCCATCTCAGGGGGAGGAGGGGGAGGAGGAGGCGAGGAAGGAGGAAAAGGAAGGGAAAAAGGAAGAGGAAAGCATCTCATAAGAAGAGGAAAGGAAGCAATTGAGAGTGATCGAAGAGACAAGAGAGAGAGAGAGAGAGAGAGAGAGAGAGAAACAGGTCTGCTGAAAGAGGAAAATGACTACTGGAAGGGAGAGAAAAAAAAAAGTGGAGGAGGAAGAGATAAGGAGGAACATTTGGCCCATAAGATAAGATGGAGAGGTGGAGGAAGGGAGGAGGAGGAGGAGGTAAAGTCTCTCCTAAGTTACTTGGTTGGACGACAAGTTAAGAAGAGCTGAATGGGCCAAGTTGGAGAGAGAGAGAGAGAGAGAGAGAGAGAGAGAGAGAGAGAGAGAACAAAGAAGGAAAAAGTCAAAGGAACGAAGGAACAATAAAAGGAAGAATAAAGATGTGTGGGAGAGAATCATAATGTCCTTCCTTCCTCTTCTCTTCTTTCTTTCTTTTCCTTTTATTTCTTTTTCTTTCTTTTCAGCTTTTTCGTTAATATTTCTTATCGCCTTCAATTGTCCGTGTGCTTCCTTTTGACATTTTCTTTCTCTTTCATTCTTATTCCTCTTTTCTTCTTCGTCTCCTCTTTTTATATTTTTCTTTTCTTTCCATTGTTTTCTTGGTCTTTACTAATTTCATCTTTAATCTTTTATTTTCTTTCTGTTCGGTTATTAATTTTTCTTGCATCCTTTTTCCCAGTCTGTTTCTCTGTCTGTCTGTAGTTTACTTAATGTTTGTTTCTCTCTCTCTCTCTCTCTCTCTCTCTCTCTCTCTCTCTCTCTCTCTCTCTCTCTCTCTCTCTCTCTCCTCGCGTCCCTTTCCCTCCTTTTTTTTTTTTTTCGTCCTTCCATGAAACTTCTGCAAAAATATGGATGAATTTTAGCGAACGAAAGAAAGAATTAGAGAAGAAGAAGAAAATTGAGCGAGGAATTCGTGCCGTTCTGGAAGCCGTCCGCGGAGAGAAAGGAAGGAAGGAAAGAAATAAAAAAAGAAATAGAAGCGAAATGAAAATAGAAGAAAAATATATATAAAAAATAAGCGCTATTTCCAGGTCATAAAGTCGACGAAGGAAAGATTTGTTTCGAGTCTTACCGAGAGAGAGAGAGAGAGAGAGAGAGAGAGAGAGAGAGAACTGGCAAGGCACCGTAGATTAGAGCAGGAGAGTGCGTTGAGGAGAGAGGGCGAGAGAGGAGGAAGAGGTGAGGGAATGAAAGAGAGGAAGAGGGGGGAGGAGGAAAGCTTGGAGGCTGGCCAGAGAAGGTAAGGAAGGCTCCAACGATGTAGAGGAGGAGAGAATGTATGGAGAGAGGGAGAAATGGAGGAAAGAAGGAAGGAAGGGAGGAGGAGAGATTTGATTTGATCTGTGTCTGTCGCAATGCTGTATAGTCCCTCTTCTCTCCACCCCCTACATTTCCTCCTCCTCCTCCTTTCCTTTTCCTCCCCAAAATCATCTCTATCCTTCCCTTTGTTGCTCATCTTTTCGCCTCTGCGCGCGTGCTCTCTCTCTCTCTCTCTCTCTCTCTCTCTCTCTCTCTCTCTCTCTCTCTCTTTCTCTTTCTCTTTCTCTTTCTCTTTCTCTTTCCTACCCGCCCACTCTTCCCCTCCTCTTGCTCTTCCCGTCTTCCCTCCTTCCTTTCTTTCCTTCGCCTCTCTATTCCTCTTCCTTTTCGCAGCTCTCTGGTTATGGACTGGAAGGGGAAACGACGAGGAAGAATGGGAAATGGAAGAGAATATGAGGGGGAAAGGGAAGAGGAGGAATGGTGAGGGGGAAGAGGAAGATGGGAGGAAAGGGAAATGCAGAATAACAACTGGATGGAAGAAAAAGAAGAAGAGGAGGAGGAGGAAGAGGAGGAGGAGAAGAGGCGGAGGAGGAGGAGGGAAAGGATTGGACAAAAAGTCTAAACAAAGGATCATTACACACACACACACACACACACACACACACACACACACACACACACACACACACACACACACACACACACACACACACACACGAGAGCTAAATCCTTTGTGTACATCAATATACACATACGCACACACTTGGTTAATGCTAAGTGTACACACATGACTTGAGTGGTACACATACACGCACATACTAATGAACGCACATGTATACTCGTTAGTAAGCTTGGTGCACACGGATATTGAAGTACACACGTGACCTTAGTTTTAGTGTACATGATAAGTGGTGATACACACACACACACACACACACACACACACACACACACACACACGGGGACATACACAGGTAATTGGTGCCGACGATGACATTAATTACGTTTTAAAATATCGCTGTCTGGTCATTATAACGCGAGTGTGTGCGCGTGGTAATGAGGTTGTGTTAGCGAGATAATGACGGGCGATGAGATGATGAGATGGGGTGTTGTTGATGACGATGGGGGGTGAAGGGATGGGGGTAAAGGATGGGGGGGGTTCAGAGGGATAGTGGGAGAGAAAGGGGGAAGGAAGGAGAGAGAGAGAGAGAGAGAGAGAGAATGGATACACACACATAGACATAGACGGATATTCAAACACAGACAGGGATAGACGGAGACAGACACACAGACAGACCAGAAAACTCAGAAAAAAACAGACTAAAAACAGTTTATGTCCTTAAGACTAAAAAAAAGAACGCAATAAGAAAAAAAACATCTAGTCGGTGTCACGAACTCTGGCGCCGTGAATTTTGCCTCCCGAGAATGCGCGAACATGGCAACACTGTATGCGTGGTAAAGACTTCATGGTTGGCAACACTGCATGCGACATAAACACAAAGCCGACAACAGTAATTTAGAGAGAGAGAGAGAGAGAGAGAGAGAGAAGGCTTGCTCACTCACTCGCTCACTCACTCACTCACGCAGTCGCTCAATCAATCATTCATTCTATTTGATTGACAACCTATGAAAAAGAGGAGGAGGAGGGTAGGAGGTGTTGGTGGTGGTGGTAGAAGAAGAGGAGGGAGAGGGAAGGTCGGGAAAGGCAAGGTTTACATAGATTTTCAGACCACATAGATCCAAGGGTCCAGACTAAGTGGTTGGTCCTTAAATCTAAAAGAAAATACAGTAAATTGTTATCAAGAGTTTGCATTTCTATTTTAGCGAATATTAAGACAGTTTGCATTTCTATTTTAGCGAATATTGAGACAGTTTGCATTTCTATTTTAGCGAATATTGAGACAGTTTGCATTTCTATTTTAGCGAATATTGAGACAGAGTTTGCATTTCTATTTTAGCGAATATTGAGACGAAGTGGTGGTCGTTTGTTTTTAAATATATCATCCGCGTTGCCCTGAAGCACTGAAGGTGGAAATAACCAAAAAAAAGTGGAAGATGAAATAGCGAAAAAGAAGAAACATTTTGAACACAAGGACACAAGTGGAAGGGAGAGATAGAAAATAAGTGGAGTATGAAAAGGGAAACTAGTGAAGAGAGGAAATGGAGGAGGAGAAGGAGGAGGAGGAGGCAGATGATATGAAAAGAAATGAGGATGAGCACAAGAGGAAAATGAGTCGGAAAGGAGGAAGAGGAAGAAAATAATGATAAAAGAATGAACAAGACACAGACACAAAAGAAGAAGAATTATGAAAGCGAAAAAAAATAGAGGAAGAACATTGACATAAAAAAAGAAAACAGTATCGACAAGAAAAGGAAAAGATAACAATAAACAACGGGAAGAAGAAAGGAAGAGAGTAAGAAAAGGAATAAGAAAAATAGAAGAAAAACAAAAAAAAGAAGCAAGAAGGAAGCATAAAAATAACGAATACAGAAGAAAAGGAAGAACAACAAAGAGGAGGAGGAGAAGAAAAGGAGGAGGAAGGAGCGATGGTGAAGGAAGCAAGGCGACAGACAGACAGACAGACAGACGGACATTAATCTGTCTGACCTGTCTTGCCCGTCCATCCTTGTCCCGTCGTGTGAACTGTCCCGTACGTCCGCTGAGAGAGAGAGAGAGAGAGAGAGAGGACGAAAAGATAAGAAAAAAAGTTGTAAAATGGCATAAGAACTGAAAAATGGCAAAACTCTCTCTCTCTCTCTCTCTCTCTCTCTCTCTCTCTCTCTCTCTCTCTCTCTCGGGCAGTCAGGAGAGGAGAGAGTAGGCAACCGAGAGAGAGATCATGGAGGGTAATTGAGTTGTTGAGAGTCCTCCTCCTCCTGCAATGTCTCCTCTATCTTGTCTCCTTCCCTCCTTCACTCCTCCCTGTCTCCCATTCCTTCGTCCCACCCCCTTTTATCTTTCTCTCCTCCCTTATTCTTTCTTTTCCTCTTCTCTCCTCCTGTCTCTCCATCTTTCCCTTTATCCTTGTTATTTATTCCTTCTCTTCTCTCTTTCCTCCGTTCGTTGTTTTCATTTTCTCTATCTCCTCTCTTTCCCTTCCTTCCTATTTATCTCTCCTCTATTCTCTCGTTTTCATCTCTTTATCTCTCCCTCTATTGTTTCTTTCATCATCTTTACCATCCTCTCGTACATGACTATCTTCATCCGTCTCTCTCTCATCCCCTTCTCCTTCATATCTACCCCCTTTTTTTCCTTCTATTTCCTTCTTTTTATGCTCCTCATCCTTCCTGCTGTCATCCATTCTTTTTTTCTCTCCCTGTTCTCAATATTTGTTTTCCTCCCCTTCTCTTATCCTGTCTTATCTTCCCTTTCTCCCTGCCTCTATTCTGTCATTTTCATTCTTTTTTCCCCCTCCCTCCTTCTTCCCTCCCTTCTACTCTCCCTTTTATATGCTGTTTCCATTCTTTTTCCCTCTTCCCTCCCTCTCCATTATTTCCTTTCTCCCTGCCTCTTCTGTGCCATTTTCCTTCTTTTTTCCCCCTCCCTCCTTCTTTCCTCCCTTCTACTCTCCCTTTTATATGCTGTTTCCATTCCTTTTTCCCTCTTCCCTCTCTTTCCATTATTTCCTTTCTCTCTGCCTCTTCTGTGCCATTTTCCTTCTTTTTTCCTTCTCCCTCCTTCTCCCCTCCTTTTTACTCTCCCTTTTTTATGCTGTTCTCATTATTTTTCCTTCTTCCTTTCCTTTCTCCCTGCCTCTATTCTGCCAATTTCCTTCTTTTTCCTTCTCCCTCCTTCTTACTCTCCCTATTTTATCCTGTTATTATTTTCTCCCTCTTCCCTCATCCTCTCCATTATTTCCTTTCTCCCTGCCTCTCCTCTCATTTTCCTTCCCTCTCTCCCTCCCTTCCCACCCTTCATCATGGCAGCAGAAGTAATTGTAATTAGCTTATCCCGTCTGTCTGTTTAATGGACACGGACAAGATACTCATCCCTTTATCTCCCTTTTTCCCTCTCCCTTTATTCCTCCATCCCCCTTCCTCCTCCTACAGCTTCCCTCATAATCCCTCCATCTCTCCCAATCCTTCCTCCATTCTCAGTTTTCCTTTCTTTTTCTTCCTCTCCCTTTTCTCTTCCCTCCCATTCTTCTCATTTATTCCATTCGTCAGTTCCTCTCCCTTGCATCTCTTTCTCTCTCTCCCTTCCTCCTGTATCCATTCATCCATCCTCTTTCCTCTTCCTTTTTCTTCCTCCACATTCCTTCTATCTCCTTTTTTTTTCAGTCTTCCATCCCTCTTCCTCTCCTTTCTCCTCTTCATTCACATTGCTTCATCTCTTCTTTCGTTCTCCTTTCATTATTCATTCATCGCCCTTTCTCCTCTTCCCTCCTTCCCCTTCACATCCCTTCGTTTCTCCCTCCCCTTCCTCCTCTCCCCTTCCTTCTCTCGCCCATCATTGTCAGTCCCTTCTTCCTCTTCACGTCTCTCATGTCAAAGGCCTCCCCTCCTCTTCCTCCTCTTTGTCTTCCTCTCTTTTTCTCTTCCTCATCTTCTTTGTAACTCTTCTCCACTAACTTGTCTCTTCTTCCTTCGTTATGTAAAGCTTTTTTCTTTTCTCTTCTTCCTCTCTTCTCTAATCTGCTCCTCCTCCTCCTCCTCTTCTTCCTCCTCCTTCTTTACAGCAGTTTTAAGCATCAACTATTTTTGTCTATCTTCTTTGCATCTATTTTACAACCTTATGTTTTTGTTTTATTATCTGTCTTTATCTTTCTCGTGTTTTTCCTTTTATATATTTTTACTTGAATTCAAAGCCATAAAACCGAAGATATGGAGGCTTGGGTCTATTTAAATATTCGTCTCCTCCTCCTCTTCCTCCTCCTCCTCCTCCTCCTCTTCCTCCTCCTCCTCCTCCTCACGTGCCCTTCTCCTAACCTCAAGCAAGCACTGACCATTATACATTAAACTCTCTCACCCTCTCTCCTTCTTTCCTCCTCCCTCTCCACTCTCCCTCCTCTCCTCCATCCTGTCATTCTCCCTCTTCCACTCTTTCCGTGTGCCATCTTCCTTCCTCCCCTTCCCACTTTCCTCCATTTGTTCTTCTCTCATATTCTCTCACTCTGCCTCTTCTCTCCCCCTCCATTCCTGTCTGTCTTTCCTCCATCCTTTATCTTTGCCTCCATTGTCTCCTCCTTCCTCTCCATTTTATCTTTCATTTTCTGTACATTCATCTCCCTTTCATTCACTTTCTTACCCCTTCCTTTCCTTTCCCTTACTTTCTCTCCTCAACCTCACGCAGTATATAACCAACCTCAAACCTCACATCCTTTATCCTCAACCCATCCTAATCAACCTCCACTAAACGACGAACTATTCTTATCTCCATCCTTATCTCTTTATCCCCCATCCCCTCTATCCCTCAACAGACTACCCTTATCCCCCTCCATCCCCCTTCATCCTCTATCCCCTTATCTTTCCCCTTAACGCAAACTCCAGACATCAGTTCCTCAGCATCCCAATCTTCTATCTCCTCCTCCTCCTCTCAAGCTCTTGTTTCGCCACACTGCCACAGCTACAGAGAGAGAGAGAGAGAGAGAGAGAGAGAGAGAGAGAGAGCCAAACAAGCAAGCAAGAGAGAGAGCAAGCCCCTGGGGGAATGTCTGTGGTGGTAGTGGTGAAGGACCCTCGCATGCTTCCCACCACCACCACAAGCAAAAGTGAATGAGCCCTAAAGCGTTGCCTGAGGGAGGGAGGGAGGAGGAGGTGTCTGAGGGCGGCACTGCAGGCGGGGTGAGGGCGGGGGCGGGGCTGCCAGTCTATCGCCTTGCCCTCCGAGTGTTACCCAGAAGCCTCAGCGCCGCGGCAGGGAGGCAGGCGGGGCTTTAAGGATAAGGAAAGGCGACGAAACACTACGGCACAAGTTATCGTTCAGCAGCAGGGAGGGAGAGGAGAGGAGAGAGAGGGAGGGTCAGAGGGAAGTGCCTTGATCCTTAGTTCAAGTCATAGTTGGTCTGCGGAGTGCCAGGACCAACAGACACCAGCGCCTCTTGCTCGTCCTCCACCACCTCCTTTACTTGTGTTGATATAGCTTGTGTCGTCCACCACCTGCTCCTCATCCACCTGTAGCGAGTTTACTCCTCCACCTCCTCCACCATCTCCACCTCCTCCACCTTCTGCTATACATCGTCCACCTCGTCCTTCAAAATGGAGCATCACGTGGATCCTACACCGATTATCTTCCACTATATTCCCAACGTTGGACTTGAGGTACGCGGGAGAGTGAGAGGGGGGGGGGGGGGATGCGTGCGTGCGTGTGCGTGTGTGCGTGTGCGTTTGTTTTCCTTCAAGTTATTCCTCGAGAGTGAAAACGTGAAGTGGAGGAAAGTGGAACATGCCGCGAGGGGGACGTTCAAGAGTGTGTGTGTGTGTGTGTGTGTGTGTGTGTGTGTGTGTGTGTGTGTGTGTGTGTGTGTGTGTGTGTGTGTGTGTGTGTGTGCAGCGAGGCAAATGTACATACTTTACTTTAGGAGTATGACGACATGTTTAATAATTGCTGAGAGAGAGAGAGAGAGAGAGAGAGAGAGGTTGGGAAACCGCCGATCATCTCATGCACTCAACCTCTCTCTCTCTCTCTCTCTCTCTCTCTCTCTCTAATTACGTTTAAGTGGACAATAACAAGCAATTTCCTCTGCGATTATTGCGATTTGCTTTTTCTTATTTGCATTTATTTTCTTGTTTTCTTTCACCCTTTTCTTTTTATTCAGTTTCTCCTTCTCCTCCTCCCTCCCCGTTTTCCTCCTCCTCCACCTCCTCCACATACGCCTCCTACTCCACCTCCCTCCCCGTTTTCCTCTTAGTCCTCCTCCTCTTCCAACTCTCCTTTTCATTTGGCTTTTTCCTCCTCTTTTGCACATCACTTTTTTGCCCCCCCAAAAAATGATAGTGCGCGTGTGCCGTGAGGCCTACACACACACACACACACACACACACACACACTGCGGGCCATAGCGTCTGCCGGCTTCGAAAAAGTTACGAGTCTTGCTTGGCGCCACGGAGTCTGACCAGAGAGAGAGAGAGAGAGAACGTGAGGGAAAGAAAGAAAACAAGCGGTTCTTGCGCACACACACACACACACACACACACACACACACACACACACACACACACACACACACACACACACACACACACACACACACACACTCACTCGAGCAGAGATAAGCAAGCAGACAGACTGACATTCATAGACAGCCAGACAAATAGATAAATAGATAGATAGATACAGATACGGGCAAACACATTCAGAGAGAGAGAGAGAGAGAGAGAGATGGTATTGGACCTAACTGACCCGGACTTAAAAAAAAATACCTAATAAAATTTTTGACTGATGGACTGACTTCAGAAATGTTTGATCTGTGTGTGTGTGTGTGTGTGTGTGTGTGTGTGTGTGCTTGCGTTTGCGTGTGTATACGTTTAACACACACACACACCCCTCCCCCACACCCACCCACCCACACACACACACACAATCTTGCACAGTACAACAAACATCAAGTGACTTACATAATGCATAAAACAAACACACGCACATGCACACACATTAATAGTGCAAATTAGACTACATGCCTACTCAAAACACACACACACACACACACACACACACACACACACACACACACACACACACACACACACACACACAGCCCGAGGGATGGCCGTGTAACGTTTATTTTATCCTAAGTGATATACATTTGAGCAATTTCGGTCGATCACGCATGACGTCTACTCTCTCTCTCTCTCTCTCTCTCTCTCTCTCTCTCTCTCTCTCTCTCTCTCTCTCTCTCTCTCTCTCTCTCTCTCTCTCTCTCTCTCTCTCTCTCTCTCTCTGTGTCTTTATGTATATCTATTTTCTCTACATCTTATACAGTAGGCATTTTTATAGTCTCGTTTCTTACGTTATATTATTCTCATATTATCAAGAGTTGTGATTTAAGTGTGTGTGCTAATAGCTTCCCATTCTCTTTGTCTTGTTGCGATGTTTTTGTAATTGTGCTTTTTTGGGGGTTTGTGAATGATAAATGATACTGGCTTTCAAATTAGCTTCGTTAGGTTTGTATAATCAGGGATATTTGAGCGCCTTTTATCGGTTATGTTTTTTTTATTTTTTTATCTTATTTTTTTCTGAATTAGCGGTTTTGTTTTCTTATAATTAGAGATAAATAAGTGATATCTATTTTAGTATCCCTTTTATTTTTTGTATATAATGTTTGTATATAAATCAGCTTGTTTGTCTTTTTTGTTTTAGTATTTTATTTTTGTTTCTGAATTAGCGGTTTTGTTTTCTTATAATTAGAGATATATAAGTGATGTCTATTTTGATGTCCTTTTTGTGTATTTAATGATGGTAGGCCTATACAAATCAGCTTGGTAACTTTTTCATTCGTAATTTACCACCGCCTTTTATTTTTGGTACGATATATTTTCTTTACTAATTTGCTGAAGTGTGTACTGATGCTTATCACGCGTGTTTTGTTTTTATAGCGTAGGAACAGGCTATAAAAAGACTATGGGGTGCCTCGTCTGCTGTAAAAAAAAAAATAGCCTTGCTGAACGATACATTTTGTCACGACGCGAAGGATTCTGAACAAAGGCTCGGAGTTACCATGTGTTTGCTTGTGAGGGAGTTGCGTGGGAATTTGTTTACTTAGTTTTTTTTTTCTTCAGTGGTTTGGGGAAATAGAATGATCAGCACACTACGTTTTTTTTTATACAGATTTCTTCGTTTCGTGTAATTTAGTATTTTCATTATTTTTTTATTCCATGTATGTAATATTTTTTTTCTTTCTCTTCCTATCTTTTCTCGTTTTTTCTCTCTCTCTCTCTCTCTCTCTCTCTCTCTCTCTCTCTCTCTCTCTCTCTCTCTCTCTCTCTCTCTCTCTCTCTCTCTCTCTCTCTCTCTCTCTCTCTCTCTCTCTCTCTCTCTCTCTCTCAAATCATTTCAACTTTTATCTCCCCAATCATCTCCTTTCCCCAATGACTCATACAAAATCCCTCCCCCTCCACATCTCCTTCCACCTCTTTCTTACCCTCCTCCACTCCCCCTCCCTCCTTCCCTCCCTCCCTCTTACCCTCTCCTTTTATCTTTCTTCCCCTTCTCCCTCAATCTTCCTTATCCTTACCCTCCACTCTCCCCTCACAATCTCTCCTTCCATCCCTCTCTCCCACCCTCCTTCAGACCATCCTCATTCTTCTTCACTCTTCCTCCCTTTCTTAATCCCTCATTCCTTTCTTATCCTTCTGCTCTCCTTCACTCTCTCCGCATCTCCCCATTCATCCATCTCAACTTTCATCTATTCCTCCATCCATTTCTCCCTCTCTCTCTCTCTCCCTATCCTTCCTCCCGTCTCTTCCTGTCTCGTGCAGTTACCGTCCCTCCTCCATCCCTCACTTTCTTGCCATCCAACCCTCCCTCCTTCCTCCCTCCCTTTCTTCTTCCCTCCCTTCTCCCTCCTTCTCTCCCTTTCGTGTTGTCTTCTCATAACTCGGCCTCATTTTTATGCCGCTTCCTTTCTTCTCTTTCTCCACTATATCATCTTGTTAATATTTTTACCTCCTCCTTTTTTTGCTACCTCATCGTCGTCCTCCTCCTCTTCCTTCTCCTCGTCAGTTATTTTGGTTCCATGGTTCCTACGTCAGTCTCTCTCTCTCTCTCTCTCTCTCTCTCTCTCTCTCTCTCTCTCTCTCTCTCTCTCTCTCTCTCTCTCTCTCTCTCTCTCTCTCTCTCTCTCTCTCTCTCAAGGGTCGCATTATTTTCAAGTTTTCCACTAAAATGTTTGAGATACAAAAGATTTTGTTCATTTAAAACTGAGAGAGAGAGAGAGAGAGACTAATTTGTAACCACTAACGGACATTTTCCTTGTTGAGATAAGGGGGACGTGGCGTGTGTGTGTGTGTGTGTGTGTGTGTGTGTGTGCACGTGGGTGGTACAAATAAGATACTAGAGAAATTTTAGCACCCACCCACTTAAACACACACACACACACGCACACACACACTCCACCACCACTAAAATGATGAAACTCAATCCACTTAAATTTCATATGAAGAGATTAAGCAGTTGTAAATCAATAGAACTGGTCTCCTCCTTGTTTATTTTTTTCTTTCTCATTCCCTCAATTGTTTTTTTTTTTCTGTTATCTGCCCGTTTCATTTTTGCATATCCTTTTAGCTTACTCTTTTTCCTTTTGCTGTTTTCTTTAACCTTTTCTGTCTTATTTTCTTTTTCTTTTTTGCGTTCCCTATATTATTTTGCTTCCCAATTTTTTACGATATCTCCTACACAAAAAATATTCTCGTTTTTCACTTAATGTCTTCCGCCTCTGTTATTTCATCCATGTTTTTCGCTCTTTATCATTAAGCTAAGTGTTTTCTTCCTTTTTTTCACTATGCCTTTCTATTTTTTTTTTTTTTTAGGGGGGGTATTTTGCCTTTTAATTAACCACGCTTCTTGATTGTTTACCTTTACATATTTTCGTCTTTGAAGCCTTTTATTTTTTGTTATATCTGATCAAACATCTTCCTTCCCTGTTAATTGAAGCTAACATTTCTTTGAGTTTTTTTTTTTGTTTGTTTGTTTTTGTTTCTTGAAATATCGCTCGTTTTCTTTATCTTTCCATTCAGGAGTTTCTTTAGTCTTTCATTAATTTCTTTGTTATATTCTTATTATCCACTTAGGTATTTAATTTTACGTTTTTCTTGTAGTATTTTGTTAGTACCGTTTTTTTTTTTTCATTGTTTATTTTTCTTCAATCTCTATAATTAATGCACATCTCATTCTTATCTTTTTTTTTATTTCATCCTTTCACTCAGTTTATTGTATCTCATTCTTATCTTTTTTTTTATTTCATCCTTTCACTCCGTTTATTATTGTATTTTACTTTTTCTCTTCATTTAAATTTGAGTTTTTCTACGTTTAATTATTCTCCATCAAATCATATCTCATCATTCTTTTCTTCTATTTGTTCTTTTCATCCCTAATTTTCCTGTCCATCATTTTTCATCAGCGCACATTTCGTCATCCTTCTTATCTCCTTATATTTCTTCATTTCATCCTTTTGTCCTGTTTATTATCATTTTCATCGAGGTTCACATTTCGCCTTCTACTCACTCTTCGCTCCTCCTCCTCCTCCTCCTCCTCCTTATCTCGTTTCTCTTCATTTTATCTTTTTCTGTTTATTACTATTCTCATTGAGTTTCACGTTTCAACCTTGTATTCATTCCTCGTCCGCCAACGCCTCCTCCTCCTCCTCCTCCTCCTCCTTGCCCCATTTTTCGCTGTTTTTCATTTCCTGTGTCGTGTTTCGTTAATAAGAGAAATGTCGTGCTGCAAACCGTACGTCCTCATCATCGTGTTAAGTGTGTGTGTGTGTGTGTGTGTGTGTGTGTGTGTGTGTGTGTGTGTGTGTGTGGGCGTTTTCTGCACTGGGTTAATTTCTCTTCCCCTTTCTTTCCTAGTTTTTATTGCTCGCGTAATCAGCCTTTTGTTATAGTTAGGGTTTAATTCCAGTAGTAGTTACAGTAGTAGTAGTAGTAGTAGTGGGAGGAGAGGGAGAAGGAATTGGAGAAAAATGAAGAAGTAGTAGTAGTAGAAGGAGAAGGAGTAGGAGGAAAAGATGATGATGGAGAGGGAGAGGGAGGAGGAGAACTAGTAACATCATACAAGTATTTATATTCATCATCATCAACACATCATTATCTTCATCACCACCGCTACCATCACCACCACCACTACCACAACCACTACCACCACCACCACTTCACATTCCTTGTCCACTACCCTCCTCGTGTCCGCGGTCATTAAGCTCAACTTGTTCTCCTTTGTGTTTCAGGTAAGGCGAGTGGAAGCGATTTGTTGTGCCGATTCTAAATTACAGGTGAGCGTGTGCCCCGATTTGTTACCTGTCCTTACCTTGCCAAGCCCCCGTCCCTCCCCCCTCTATTACCACAGTGTTACCCCCTCACCCTATCTTGCCTTATTGCCTCCTCTTCTTTCTATTCTCTTCTTCTGTGTCTCCTTCCTACCCTTTCTTCCTGCCTCTATTACCACAGTTA
>NC_066575.1:4128013-4245513 GCF_024679095.1 Eriocheir sinensis | reverse complement strand
ACATAAAAAAATGAATGTTTAAAACTGATGAAGTGCTTAAAAAAAAAACTGAAAAAAATATCCCCCAAAACACAATCTACACATCTCGTAAAGCAAACCGGAATCTAAATAAGCACAATAACATTACACTACAATTTACATTACACCGTTCCTTAAGCTCCAGGCGTTCAGAGTCGGCCTACCATATATACCTTAACAAAAAAATAAACAGGTGAGTCATTCCTGAGGCGCCAACTGTAATCTACCTCCACCCACCTGTAATTAATTCCCTGTGAACACACCGGCGCACCTTCCCCCTACACTCCAAACACTCTATTGTCTCTGATCCGGAGCCTTTTTTAATTCTTTTTACTATTTTTTTTTAACCCCCGGGCGGCCATACAGCTTGCGGCCTTAACTAATTAAACTCTCCCCCCCCCTCCCCCCTCGTAGTCCCCCCCCCCTGAACCTGTGTTTTTCCTCTCCACGGGGCAGGTAAATTTGCTGTAAGATTGAGCCTAAAAGCTTAACAAAACAGCGCTACAATGGGCGGGAAGCAGCCTTTGTCCCGCGAGGCTCCGAGCTGAGTGGCGCTTTATTACGTAGACGATTTCTGGGTCTTCCTAGCTGACGGACGGCGGACGGCAGCTTGAGGCGAGGAGGAGGAAGAGGAGGAAGAGAAAGAGGAGGAGGAGGAGGAGGAGGATGTAGACTGTAGAGGAAGCTGAGGTGAGGGAGGACGAAGATAAGAGCGAAGAGGAGGAGGAGGAAGAGGAGAGAGGAAAGTTAAGGATGAGGTGGAGGAGAATGGAGGAGAAGAGCGAGGATGTAGAGGAAGCGAAGTAGTAGTAGTAGTAGTAGTAGGAGGAGGAGGAGGAGGAGGGGGAAAAATAAGGATAAGGTGAAAGGCAAAGAATAAAAGGAAGAGTGATAGGATGAGAATGGTAGAATGAAGGAGGAGGAAAACGAGGATGTAGAGAAACTGGGGAGGAGGAAGAAGAGGAAAATGAGCAAGGGGGAGAGAAGATAAGGACTGGTTGAACGCCGAAGAGGAAGAGTGTTAGGAAGAGAAGTAGAATGAAGATGAAGGTGTTGAGGACGAAGAGAAGGAGGAGGCGATAAAGAGTAAAAGGAAATGACCGAAGGATTGCGAAGACGGGATGAACCAAAGAAGAGGACGAAGAAAACACGGAATAGAAAAAAATATAAAACGTAGGAGGAAAAGGAGGAAACACGGTCAGAGAAAAAGTTAGCAAAAACGAGAAAAAGGGCAGGGAGGGGGAAGGGAAAAGGTGGAATGCAATTATCAGAAGGAGGAAAAAGGAAATGAGGAAAAATACAACTGCGAGAAGATAGGATGGCGAAGAGGAGGAAAAGAAGAACCCCATAAGAAGAATAAAAGAAGAAAGAGAGCGAGAAATGTGAGGAACAGGAAGATGAGGATAAAAAGGAAGAATAAGATAATGAAGTTAGGAATGAGGGAAGTAGAAAATGGAACATAGGAATAGTAGGATAAGGAGAGATGGAGAACGAGATAATGGAGAAGAGAATGGGAAAGACGAGGGGGGAATAAAATAGATGAGGGTGGATAAATAAGGACTTAGAATGTGTAAAATAAGAATAATGTGAAAAGATAAATGAGAGAAACTGGGAGAAGAGAAAAAGAAAAGCCTGATGAATGTACGTCTTAAGAAGGAGATAGATAAGAAAATATAGAAAAGAAAAAAAAACTAAAAAGGAAAAGAGGAAAAAAATGAAAGCAAGGAAGATGGTGAAAATTAAATAAGCGAACTAAAATAATATGAAGGAAAGAAAAAACTCGGACGAAAATAGTAAGAAGGGGAGAAAAAAGGAAGATTGTAAGAAGGAGAAGGAAGGGGAGGAGGAGGAGGAGGAGGAGAATAAGGTGTGGTGGGTCGTGTTAGGAGAGTTTGTGTTCCCTAATGCAATAAAGGTGTGGGCTGCTTGTGTAGGTGGAGATGAACTGGAGGAGGAGGAGGAGGAGGAGGGGAAGAAGAAGAAGATTATCAAGGAAAGAGGAGGGTTAAATTTAGCTGTCTTAAAGAAACTGAGAAAGATGAGAGAGAGAGAGAGAGAGAACATAGGTAAAGAAAGTATAGAAAGAACAGAGGTATGGAGTAGAAAGAAAGAACAGGATAAGGAAGGAAGGAAAAGGATAGACGAAAAAATATGTAAAAAAAAGATGGAAAGGGAAGACAAGAAGACAAAGGAATGCAAGAGATCATTAAAGCTCCTGCAAAAATAGAGATAAGCAGTGATGAAGAGAAGAAAAGGAGGAGGAGGAGGAGGAGGAGGAGGAGGAGTTAAAAGAAAGGACCCGAATTAGAGGCTGAAGAAGAAGAGGAGGAGGATGGAGGAAGGAAGAGAAGTAAATGAAGAAATATGTAGACCAACTGTACTTCTTTATAGTCTCCTTATATATTTGTTTGTCTTTGTGTAAGGCGATGAAGAAAGTAAGAAAACAGTAAAAGGTTTTAGAAGGAAAGATGAGCAAGAAATTATATAAAAAAAAAACGGTATGACTAAGAAGAGTAAGATTTAAACATTACTGAAACATTTTGTGTGTTTGTGTGTTTGTAGATAGGTGATAATTCCTGTGTTTTTTTTTTTGTTTTGTTTTTTTATCTCCTTTTTCACTGCGCGCTCTCGTCTTCCCTCAATCATTCCCTATTTTTTATTTATTTATTTTTTCTACTTTGAATCGAATTGTCTTTTTCCTTTACCTTTTTTTTTACTCAGTCTTATTTTTTTATACTTTCTCCCTTGCTTTTATTCTCGTTTCCTTATTCATTTCTTGACCTCGTAAACTTTCATGTCCATTTACATCGTTTTGTCGTAATCTCCTTACTCTTATTTTTTCATTCGTATTCATTAGTAAATATGATTTTGTTAACCCTAAACATTTCACTCTAAACTCAGTAATAATAATAATAATAATAATAATAATAATAATAATAATAATAATAATAATAACCGCAGCATCAATAATTTCAGCCGTCCAGTGCTCCCTCCTCATCATGCGTCATCATCATCATAGTCATCATCATCATCATCGCCACCACTTCTACAATAACTACATAATTACACGTAATCACCACCACCATAATTTTTCCTCTTACCACCTCACGCCACCCCCCCACCACTACCCCCACCACTGACATCGTTGTTCATTCATCTAGGTTCCATTTTTCCATTCTTTTTACCACTTTTTCCATTCCTCTCTACGACAGTTTCTGCTCACCTTACTATTACAACAAAAAAATTATTAATACTACTTATACTTATATTCCTACTTCTACTTATACTACTTATACTATTGCATATACTACTATTACAACAAAAAGTAATACTATTGCTTATACTACTATTACAACAAAAAATCTATTGCTACATCTATTACTACTTCAACGACAACCAAAAACTGTTATTCCTACCCCTACAACCTCTACTTCATATAATATTCATACTAACACTAATAATCCCGCTACCACCGCCACCACCATCACCACCACCACCACCTCGCCACTCAGCACAATCTCTTCCCTCTTCTTCCTCCCATCTATTTAAGTTTCCCCGCCGCCGCTGCCTCCTGGCCTGTGAAATTGCCGCCGTCGCCGCCCAGGGCCGACACTTTTTCCTAGTTTCTCCTCGGAGCGTTTTCATCTGTCGCCCTATGAACGCAGGGTCCACTTTTAGGAAGGAAGGGAGAGAGAGTGAGTGCGAGAGTGAGTGAGTGAGAGAATGGGAGAGTGAGTGAGAGAGAGAATGGGAGAGTGAGAGAGAGAATGGGAGAGTGAGTGAGAGAGTGGGAGAGTGAGAGTGTGGGAGATTGAGTGAGTGAGTGAGAATTCGTCATAACTCGTATTTATTAATGGAAAGTCATGAATAATTTAGAAGTTATTTTATTTCCTTTCATCGAGAAATATACAGAACTAAGTAACAGCAATGTGACTCACTTTCATATC
Source organism: Eriocheir sinensis (assembly GCF_024679095.1). Classification (NCBI taxonomy): domain Eukaryota; kingdom Metazoa; phylum Arthropoda; class Malacostraca; order Decapoda; family Varunidae; genus Eriocheir; species Eriocheir sinensis. Next base: position 4,241,548 of record NC_066575.1, on the reverse strand, counting down.
CGGTCATGTTTATTAAAGTCATGTTACTGTTCTTTATACATTATCATTCACTTTCTTTTCATGCATGCTGTTTCGTCGATTCTATTTTCGATATAGTACCCAATCTCGTCTTAACTTACCCAGCTAACACCCACACACAAACACAGTATAGGGCAGTGTTTAGCAAAGTCGCCTTACAACTTAGAGGTCTCGAGTTCGATTCCCGGGCGGTGTGTAGACCATTGGACAGTCTCCTTTAATACCTGCAATCTGTCAACCCAGTATTAAATGGGTACCGGGTGTCAGGTATGGGTTGTGATCTGCCTCCCGGGTGTCTTTGGGGGTAGTGTGAGGTTCCAGCCGTACCCGAAGATCCGTCACCTGAGATCCAAGCTTATTCGGGGAGGATCCTGGGTAGAGATTGCGAACCCAGCACGTAATTAGACCATGGTGAATTAAACACACACACACACACACACACACACACACACACATTCTTCATTCCTTTAGTCCTCCTTTCCTTCCTTTCTTCATTCATTAATTCTTCTTCCTTCCTTCTTTCCTTTCTTTTTCCTTTCCACCTCTCCCTTATTTTCTTGCTTTCCCATATTTTTTTTCCTTTCCTTTCCTTCCTTTCATTTTATTCCTTTGTTTCCTTAATTCATCCACTTGTGTGTGTGTGTGTGTGTGTGTGTGTGTGTGTGTGTGTGTGTTTTGTTTCCCTTTCATTATTATCCCTTTCTTTCCTTTTTTCTTTTTTTCTTTCACAGCTTTCGTTTTTTTTTCCTTTTTTTCCTCGATTTATTTTATTGTTTTTCCTTTTCTTTCACCGTTTTCCTCCGTTTTCCTTTTTTTCCAAGAGTTTTATTTGTTTATTTTATTGTATTTTATTTTCATCTATTTCCTCTTTATTTTCCTCCTAACTTCTTCATAACCCTCCTTCCTCTCCTCCTTTTCATCCCCTCTTCCCATTTTCTTTTCCTTGTTTTCATTATTATTCTTCATATTTTCTCCTTGTGTTTTTCGTCTCTTCTCTCCTCTCTTCTTACCCCAAATTTTTCTTCCTCTCCTTGTGTTCCTCTTCCCTGATATTCTCATTTTTCTTGCCATCAATATTTTTTTTCTCCCTCTTCTCATCTTCGTCTTTCCTCGTTCTCTTCCCTCAACCATCATCATTTTTTTCCTCGCCTTTCTTCATTTTTTTCAGCTTCCCTAATTTTTTTCTCTTCGTCTTTGCCCGCCTCATGCATCACTTTCCTCCTCATCCTCATCCTCATCCTCCTCCTTCTCGCCTCAATCACTCCTCCTCCCTCTCTTCTTCTTCCTTTCCCTCGTCCCCTTCCTCTCTCCTCCCCTTATCATCACTCATGCCTCTCTCTCTCCTTCCTTCTCTCTCCTCCTCTTCCTATCACTCCTCCCTCCCTTCCTCCTTCAATCCTCCCCTCACCTCCTCCTTCCCCCTTCTGTCACTCATCCCTTCCCCTCCTTCCTCTGCCTTCCCCTCGCTTCCTTCCTCTTCCCTTCCCTTCCCTCCCCAGTCCTTATCCTTCATTTGCTCCTTCCCTCCATGGCTCAGTGGTAGGAATGAATGATGGAAGGAAGAGGAGGGGGAAAGGAGGAAGGAATAGGAGGGAAGGAAGGAAGAGGAGGAAGGAGGATATAGAGTGAAGAAAGGAAGGGAAGGGAAGAAAGGGGAAGAGAAGGGAGGAAGAAAGGGAAAAAGGGAGAATGGGAGGGAATACGAGAAAGGAAAGAAGGAAAAGATAAAAAGAAGGAAAGGAATGCAAGGACGGGAGGAAGTGAACGGAAGGAATGAGGAGCGAGGAAGGAAGGAAGGAAGGAAGGAAGGACGAGGAAGGTCCCAGCGGTCATCAGTGTCAGAGGGCATCATAGTTTTCCATTTGTTGAGGTCTACGTGATACCCCCCCCCCCTTTCTCTCTCTCTCTCTCTCTCTCTCTCTCTCTCTCTCTCTCTCTCTCTCTCTCTCTCTCTCTCTCTCTCTCTCTCTCTCTCTCTCTCTCTCTCTCTCTCTCTCTCGACATTGTGCTACGTTCATTTGTATTTTTTTTTCTCATGTTCCCTTCCCTTCTTCCTCGTTTCTCACTCTTCCTCCTCTTTATTCCTCTTTCTCTCCTTTCCCCTCTTTTATTTATTTTTCTTTCTCTCCCCTGTTTCTCCTCTTCTCTTTCCTTCTTCGTTCTATGTTTGACTCCTCTTTCCATTTCCATTTTTAAGTCCTGTGCAATCTCGTATTTCTCTTATTCTTTCAGCTTTCCACTTTTGTTATTCTGTCTTCTTTTATTTCTTCTTTTTCTTTTTTCTTCTTTTTCTTCTTCTTTTTCTTCTTCTTCGTTGTTGTTGTTGTCTCTTGTCTTTTATATCTTTCGCATTTTCTTCCTCGTTTTCCAAGTCCTTTCCCTCCTCCTCCTCCTCCTCCTCCTCCTCCTCACCTCGTTAGCACTAGGGACAGCCTCCGCACCTTAAGGCAAAGAGAGAGAGAGAGAGAGAGAGAGAGAGAGAGGGAGAGGGAGAGGGAGTGGGAGAGGGAGAGAATAGAGAAAAATAAAGATAGAGAAAATGAGAAATAAAGAAATACTGAAATGTATATATAGAGAGAAATAGAAAAATAGATTAAAAGAAATAGAAAGAAGGATAAAAAGAGCAAAAAAAGAGAAGTAGAGAAAATAAAAAGATAGAAAAAAAAAATTGAGATCGAGGAGGGGAAGGGGGGACTAAAAGAAAAAGAGAATTGTGGCTGAGGACGAAAATACTGCAGAAGGACCCGCGAGTTTGGGGTCCTCGGCAAGGTCGCTACTGGAAAAAAAAAAAAAAAAAAAAAACCGAAGGACAAGTTTGGGGGAGAACTTTTTTGTGAATTATTGCCTGTGTTTCGCCACCCAGAGGAGGGGGAGGAGGAATCATATAAACATGGAAAGACAGGCACCAGCAAGCCCAGTCTGGTGATTTAATATACCCAGCAAACTTCGTGACGGATAGGAAAAAAAAATATTAAAGCGGGAAAGTAATCAAGGAGAGCAAAATTGGATAAGTATACGAGAAATTAGTGATAGTATTTGAGAGGAAAAAGGGGAGGAAAATATTAGTGTGTGAGAACAGACGAGAATGAATATTAGAGGCATATAATCCTCAAAAGGGAGAACTACTGAGGGCTATTTGAGGGGAAAAGGGCTGCGGGAAAAGTTTGAGGTATGGAAGAGTATTAAAGAGAAAGAAATTGAAAAGAGAAAAAGGGAAAAGAAGAGAAATACTTAAATCTGCTTGAATGGAAAAGGAAGATTATTTAAAGGAGAAAAAGTTAATTGAAAAGAGAAAAAGGGAAAAGAAGAGAAATACTTGAATCTGCTTGAATGGAAAAGGAAGATTATTTAAAGGAGAAAAAGTTGAATGAAAAGAGAAAAAGGGAAAAGAAGAGAAATACTTAAGTGTGCTTGAATGGAAAAGGAAGATTATTTAAAGGAGAAAAAGTTGAATGAAAAGAGAAAAAGGGAAAAGAAGAGAAATACTTAAGTGTGCTTGAATGGAAAAGGAAGATTATTAAAAGGAGAAAAAAAAAGAGATAATAGAAAAAGAGAAGTGCTGAGGTGAAGAAAGAGTAGAAAATAGAAAGAAGTATAGATCTGAGGATAAGGGAGAAAAAAATTTGAACTAAAGAACGATTATGTTGCAGAAGAGTATTAATAAGAAAAGTAAAAGAAGGAATAAGAAAAAGGGGAAAACGGAGGTAAAAGAAAGGGAGGGAAACGATGTGGAATACCATTAAATCTTCTTTCCTTCTTTTCTCCATCTTTTGTTTATAAATTCTCTGCTTTCGTTTATTTTATTTCAATCTTCTTTTTACTTTTTTCATTTTAATTTATTCTTTCGTTTTCATCAGTTTTTCCTTTTCTATATTCACTAACTTATATTCTTTTATTTCCATCTTGGTCTTTCTCTTTCCTTCTATCTTTTTCTTTCTATTCTCTCGTTTTTATCATTTATTTCCTATTCTATATATTTTAACTTTTATTCTTTTGTTTTCATTTTTGTCTTTCTCTTTCGTTTTATCTTTTCATTCTTTCGTTTATTTTTATTTTCCTTCCTTCTACGGAGAAAGAAAGGTGAAGGGAGAATAGGAAAGCGAGAGAACTATTGGGATCTATCGGAGGGGAAAAAAGGGGGAGGGAAAGGTCACAGGGGAGGGGTGTGACGTCATTCCGCTGGTCATTGCGTCACAGTTCTGGAAAAAGCTTACTCTCCACTTCTTTTGTTTATTTTTTTTTTCACCTGGAGAAGTTATGAGTCGCGAGAAACACAATTACGTAGTTAGTCTCAGTTGAAGGTTGGCAAGTTGTTGGTAATTCAGCTTTTTTTCTCCTTCTTTTAATCAGGAAAAACTAAATGTAAAAATCGGAGTTAGCAAGTATTAGTGTGTGTTAAAGTTCGTGTGTGTCAGCGTTAGTGTTAGCATGTGTTAATGATAGTCTGTGTTAGTGTGTTATTTTGCTAGTTTGAAGTGATTTAATATGCTCTTCAGACACTTAATGAGGAACAGGAATAAAAATAGGAAGATAGGAAAGGAATGGGAGAGAAGAATGAGGTAAGGATCACTGATAGTATTGGAAGGGAAGAAGAATGGAGGAAAAGATTAGTACTGTGTAAAAGGAGTAAAGAGAATGGAAATAAAAGAGAAAATAGGGAAAAGGAAGAATAACTGAGGGCTATTTAAGGGAAAAAGGACTGGACGGAGTGGAGTGTGTTAGCGTGTTAGTGTGAAGGTTAGCGTGTGTAGGTGTGCTAGTGTGAAGGCTTGTGTGTGTAAGTGTGAGCGTGGTAGTTTGAAGGCTTGCGTGAAGGTACTTTTTATTGAAGTGGTACAACGTTGGCATTTATTTGTTGGTAATTGAGTTAATTTTTTTTCATCATTTTTTTTGCCTGGAAAGAGTCTAAAGGTTAAAAGTCAAGCTAGTCTGGCATGGAGGTATTTTTTAAATTTTTTTATTGAGGTAGAGCAGGGTTGGTATTAGTAATTCAATGCATTTTAAATATATTTTTTGCCTTTTTACCGGGAAATGATGTAAAGGTTAAAGTTAGCCTGCAATGAAGCCTCTTTAGTTGAGGTAGAGCAAGGTTTGTATATTGTTAATTCAGTGAGTTTCCATAATTCTTTTTTCCTTTTTGCTTGGAAAGAACGTTAATCTAAAAAGCGAAGTTAATTTAAAATGTTTACTTTTTACTGAGGTGGGACTTTTGTTGAGGTGGAAGAGCGTTGGTAATTGGTTGGTAATTCAATGCGTTCGCTTCTCTCTTCCTCATTTTACTTGGAATGAGTTAGTGCAAAAAGCGTAGTCAGCCTGGGATGAAGGTACTTTTTGCTGGCGGTGGTAATTCGTTGGTAACTCGGTGTATTCTCTTTCTCTCTCTTGTTTTACTGGAGATATTTTAGGTGGCAAAGAAAATATAACAAATGCTAACGAAGGAGACATATATTTAGGGTGAAGAAAGTAAGTGCCCTCAACATACTTTATTTTTATTACAGAAGATAGACTCAATGTTAATCAGAAGAATATCTATACTCAACGCCTGCTGCTGCTAACAAGAGGTCAGCAGGCAATGGCTCACTCTGCCCTTAAACCTAACCTAACCTAACCTAACCTAACCTAACCTAACCTGGCCTAACCTGACCTAACCTAACCTATTCTAACCTAACCTAACCTGGCCTAATCCTACCTTACCTAACCTGACCTAACCTAATCTAACCTAACCTAACCTAACCTTACCTTACCTAACCTGACCTTACCTAACCTAACCTAACCTGGCCTAACCTAACCTAACCTTACCTAACCTAACCTAACCTAACAATGATGATGAAGGCACAAACACTTTAGAGCAAACATTTATGAATATTAAAGCAGATAAGAGGATGTATTCATAACCTAAATATTTGTACAGACACCACTGAATGCGTGTTAGTGTGTCGGCCTTCCCCGCTCATATAAACATAATATTAGTCGTCCAGTATCCAATTACAGTCATGCATAAGCTTCACTGACCGTTTGAACGAGTGGAAATATTTGTAGTAAAATGTTGTATTAACCCATATTTATTTTATCGTCCATTCCGCTCATACACAAATAACTGTCTCATTACGGCGGAGCATAACACACACACACACACACACACACACACACACACACACACACACACACACACACACACAGCCACAGAGCAATAAACTTGACATTCCCGGGTACCAGTGTTTATATCAGTATTGGCGGTCACCTTAATTAAAACTAACCTGTCCACCGCTCGTATTGTAAAGTGATGGTCAGTGGATGGTTCAGTGCTTCATCAACTCTTCCCGACTCGAAATGGAGAGCCGATATCAGAGTTTACAGCTTGGAAAGAGCAAAGATGTCTAAAAAACTGACATTTTCTCTGAAGCGAAGGTTGCATGCTTGCTTAATCAACTAGACTCTTTAAATGGACTAGCGATAGCGGAAATTTTACAACTGGGGAAACGTGAGATGTCTTGATAAGCTTATGATATTGTCTGAAGCGAAGGTTGCTCGCTCGCTTGCTTCATAGTTTTCTTTACAGGGAAGGAGGCACATCAAGGGCTTATTAAAGAGTAAACACAATAGCTCGCTGGCGCTGCTCCTGCAAATAGTGTTTAGTAAAAGAGTCCCAAAACGGAGAGACCGGAATCATTAGGAGAGAATATCTTTATAATCCACTCTTGAAAGTACAGCTGTGATTATGCCTGTTGACAATAGAAGAGTAAAGTTTTGCTTGCTTCCCGTACACTATCAACGTTGTACTTGCTGGAAATACACCTGAGACACGTTGAAAGAGATGATGAAAACGAAAGCAATGAGAAAAGTAGATAAAGGACAAGAAAATATAGTAGATTATGGAAGTGGAGGGACAGAATGCAGTAAATATCTTTGAACGCACAAGTAAACAAGTGATGGAACTTATTGATAGAATGAGAAAAGTAGAAAGAGGACAAAATAATATAGAAGATTATGGAAGTGGAGGGACAGAAGGTAATAAATATCTTTGAACGCACAAGTAAACAAGTGATTGAACTAATTGATAAAATGAGAATAAGTAAACATCGCGGGCAAATGTTTAGAGGCGTCACTATAAAACTCCTCGTCGCTATAAAGCCAGGATTCCCATCACTCTCGCCATTAAAAATAAACAGCACTGCAGCATCCCCCTTGTAAAGACCCGAAAGAGCATCCACCCATAACCTTAACACTCACCTTAAAAGACAGGTTTATTGGCATTTACCTGCAACACCCACATCACCTGTTCCGCCCTCACCTGAGATAATAAAAGTGGAAATACATGAACATAAAATAACACGAATATTATCAATACACGCGTGAATAAATTAATATAAACACACACACACACACACACACACACACACACACACACACACACACACACACACACACACACACACACACACACACGCAGCATATATTAAGTGTGTCGGAAGGGGGAAATTAAATAAACCATTCATGTGTACGCGCTAATTAATTCACCTGGAAACGCCGCAGAGGGGAGAGACAGGTGTGTAGGTAGGTGGTGGTGGTGCTTCGGAGAGGAAAAGAAGAACGTGTTGGAACGTGTTGGGAATGAGGAAAGATTAGTTAGAGGTAAACAAACATTATCATATACTTAAGTTATTGGGTAAAGGCGAGGGAGAGGGAGAGGATGGATGAGAGAGAGAGAGAGAGAGAGAGAAACAAGAGAGAAAGAGAAACAAAACAACAAAGAAAAGAAAAAGAAACAAGAAGGAAAAGAAGAAAGAAGGAGAGAGAGAGAGAGGAAGACGACCGTTATGTTGTTACATCCTCTTACTCGTCCTCCTCACCCACACGCCTCCTCTTCCTCTTCCTCCTCCTCCTCCTCCTCGTGCTGCTCCTGGTGGCGTAACATCAGGCAATTCCTGTCGTCATGGCCTCAACGAGATGAAACAATGCTAGATTAATCCAGCCTTGCGCGGCGCCCACTAGCGGGGGAATCCTGCCAACAGATGTACGTGGTTGGGAGTGGCGATGATGGTATGTAGGGAATGGTAGTGGGGGTGTTGGGTGGTGTTGGTGAGGGTAGTTGAGGATAGTTTTGTGATGGTAATGGTGGTGGTTGTTGTGCTAATTTGGTGAGGGTGGAGGTAGTTGAAGATAGTTTTAGTGGTGGTGGTGGTGGTGGTAGTTGGTAAATGGTGTGGTTGCTAATTTGGGAATGGTGGTGATTGTAGTAGACGTTGTGGTGGTGGTGATGGTAGAGGTGGTTGAGGTTTTGTTTGGGGATTGCTTTCGTGGTTTAGCTGGTGTTATATTGTTGGTGGTGGTGGTGATGATTGTTAAGGTGATGAGGAATGAATGGATTGATGGTGGTGGTGATGGTGTTGAAGGAAGGAAGGATAGAGGGAAGGAAATATATAATGGACAAAGAGAAGGGAGGGAGAAATGTTGGAAGGAAGGAAAGATGGAAGGAAGAAAGAAAATATAAGGAAAAAAAAGAAAGAAGGGAGGAGGAGGAATAGGAGACAGAAACGATGTGAAGAAGGAAGAAAGGAAGGAAGGAATGACCGAATGAAGCATACAAATAAAGAATGAAGGAGGGAAGTGAAGAAATAAGGGAGGAACAAAGAATATGAAGAAGGAAAGAAGGACGGAATAACTGATATGATTGTGTTGTAGTTTGGTTGTTATTGCTGTTGCCATTATTGTTGTTAGTGGTAGTGGTGGTAGTCTCCAAGGTGGTAGCAGTGAAAGTAGCGGGCGTGTCAGTAATAATAACACGGATAAAGGAATATATTAAAAGAGATGGACAGGGGTAACTAAGCCAACATCAAGGAGGCGCCTCGTTGAATTATTTTTGTCAACTTGTTACGTAAATGAGATTAACTACACCCAACTGCCACCAACGAGAGGAGGAGGAGGAGGAGGAGGAGGAGGAGGAAATAAAGAAATGACTTGCAGTGTTTTTGTTTTGGATGCTGTGAAACGGTTAGATAAAAGGAGATGAGGAAAGAGTAATAAAAGGAGGAGGTGAAGAAAGAGGGATAAAAAGAGGAGATGAAGAAAAAGGAATAAAAGGAAATGAAGAGAAACGGTTAAAAGGAGGAGATGAAGAAAGAGGGATAAAAGAAGATAAAGAAAGAGGAGGATATAAAGAGATCTGGAGATGAAGGAACAGCAGGAAGAAAAGGAAAAGAAAATAAATTAAATAGAATAACCAGTAGGAGGAGGAGGAGGTGGAAGAGGAAGAGGAGGAGGAGGAGGAGCAGGAGGAGGACGCTGGCTATCTGCATACTCCTCAGACAACCAGTAATTGCAGTATTGGAGAACTTAAATGTGATCCTCTCCCTTCCTCTCTCCCTTCCTCTCTCCCTCCCTCCCTCCCTCTCCCTGGCATCTCCTCTTACCTTCAACAAACTTCCCTTTAGCTCTCAATCCTCCAATCATTCTCTCTCTCTCTCTCTCTCTCTCTCTCTCTCTCTCTCTCTCTCTCTCTCTCTCTCTCTCTCTCTCTCTCTCTCTCTCTCTCTCTCTCTCTCTCTCTCTCTCTCTTCCTTTTTTACTCTTCCTTTTTTACTCCTTTCTTATTTTCGCTTTTCTTCTTCCTTCCTTTCCTTCTTCTACCATCTACTCTTCCCTCCTCCTCCTCCTCCTCCTCCTCTCTCTGTCTCGGTTCATTGTCCGTTACTCATCCTTAAATCTTTTTCTCCTTTTTCCACTTATCTTCTTTCCTCATATGTTTCTTTTTCCCTCTCTCCTCTTCCTTCTTTCGTCCTTCCTTCTACCTTCTAATCCTCCTCCTCCTCCTCCTCCTCCAACTCCTCCTCCCTCAACATTCCCACAGCTAGTCTCCCAAACTCCACACATCCGTGACCTCGGCTCTCAAGTTCCCAGGAATGATCCATGTGGTGGCGGGGTATAAGGGATTAGGATTAGGAGAAGGAGAAGGAGGAGGAAAAGGAACAGAAAGAGAAGAGTGAGAAGAGAAAGAAGAGAATGGATGGAAGGATGGAATATGTGGGAGGGGGCAGGAAAAAAATAGAAGATCGAGAAGAGAGTGAACTTGAAAATGAAGAAAGATGAATGGCAAGAAAAGAAAGAGGAAGAAGAGAAGGAACAGAAGGAAGAATAAGAAAAGAAAGAGTAGAGAAGGAAATAGAAGAAGAGAGAGAGGAGAAAGAGCTGGAAACGAAAGAGGAGGAGACGAAGGAGCAGGAGGAGAAGGAGGAGGAAAGAATGAGAAAGAAGATGGAGGAGGAGGAGGAAGTAAATGAAGAGATAGATGAGGAGGGAAGAGGAGAGGAAGAGGAGAAGGAGGATGAGGATGAGACGTTTAATAATTAGTCTTGATTAATGAATTCCCGGTGATGAAAAATATGTTGACTCACCTGTTTATGAGAGAGAGAGAGAGTATAAAAGGAAGTGAGGCTGGAAAAGGAAATTGCCCCAAGATAGAGAAGTATTTAGTAAGTTATGATGCCAATACTCCTGCATGATACCTGGAGGAGGAGGAGGAGGAGGAAGAAGAGGAAGAGGAGGAGGAGGAGGTGGAAGAAAAAGTTTGAAAGAGATGCATGTCCTCAAGGCGAGAAAAGAGGAATGAAAGGAATGAATTTTTTAAAGGAAATCGAAATAGTTGGTATCGTGTCTATTCTGAAGATGCATAAAAATTGTAAGGATACGTAAAAAGAAATAAAAAGTAGAAATTAAAATCATGTACAGATCAAGTTTACTAGTCAAGATAAATAGTTACGTGATGATGCAGCGTTAATATGGGTTGAGGTTTTCCTTTCTCGAACAGAATAATCCGTCACTGAAACAAGCTTCCCATAAAACAAGTTAGAAGTGCAGAACGGTCAACTCCTTTAAGAGCCATATCGACCAGTACGCTTTCGTTGTATCAAAGGTGAACTGAACGATATAGCTTTTATTTTGTTTTTATTTGCAGGTGTTTGAAATACCTCACGAAGAAACTAAATTATCATTGCAGGCAACCTCGTTATATGTATACGCAAATAGCCTTACTGCTGTCTGCTCTTTCAAGTTTCCATGTTTTCTCCTCTTTCTGCTCCTCCTCCGTCTCCTCCTCTTCACCAACTCTCCTCTTCCTCCCTTGCCGCCACATTTTTCCTCCTCGCCATGAAGTTACCCTAATCTGCATCCACTTCCTGCAAACTCTCCTTTTTTGTTGGCTTCTCTCTCTCTCTCTCTCTCTCTCTCTCTCTCTCTCTCTCTCTCTCTCTCTCTCTCTCTCTCTCTCTCTCTCTCTCTCTCTCTCTCACACACACACACACACACACACACACACACACACACACACACCAAAAACAAACACGGAGGTCGAGTAAAGACAAACACGATTAAAATGCAAATAAACTCCAGACTAAATACAGGGATGGCAGTTTCAGGAGAGAGAGAGAGAGAGAGAGAGAGAGAGAGAGAGAGAGAGAGAGAGAGAGAGAGAGAGAGAGAGAGAGAGAGAGAGAGAGAGAGTATCCCTATAGAGTTAGCTTTACGCGCTAATGATGAGATTGTCAAACGCGAAATCTCTAAAATGGCAGTCAGGCAGAAAATCGATAATCTAATTTAGGACCAGAGATAGCGAGGAGGAGGAGGAGGAGGAAGAAGAGGAGCAGGAAGAGGAATTGAAGAAGGATGAACATTAGGGGAAGGAGGAGGAAGAGGATGAACATGAGGTAAAAAGGAGAAGAAGAGGGGGAGGGAGTAGAGGGATGAATAGAAGAAGGTTGAACGTAAGGGGAAGGAGGAGGGAGAGGTGGAACATTAGATAAAAAGAAGGAGGTGGAGGAAAGGAAGAAGAATGAGACGAAGGGAGCGAAATGTTTATAAAATAGAATGAGAAGATAGATAGAAATGAGAAGTATGAGCCATAGAAGGAAGAGGAGAAGATAGAAGAGGATGAGGAAGAGGAGGAGAAGAATAAACAACAGAAGGAAGCGACGTGAAAATGGAAGAGGAAGAAGTGGAGGAAGGGAATGAGAGGAGGAGGAGGAGGAGAAGGAGGAGGAGGAGGAGGAGGAGGAGGAGGAATAAGAAAAATAAATGTACATGCACTTCGGACTGAATAACTGACAAGAGAGAGAGAGAGAGAGAGAGAGAGAGAATCATCATAAACCCCAAAACACAACAATAATCTGAAAAACAAAAACAAAAGGCAATCAAGATCTCTAAAACTCCCCTCAGTTCAAGCATCTATAATCGAAGGCCTTAATTAATAGGTTCAGATCCTCCTACGGCCGAAGATACGAAAATGCAGCAGTTTAGGAGAGTTTAGGATCGGGTTCACGACGCCGGATTACAGAGGATTCCGATCGCCCTTCAAAGGAGTTTATGCAAGAGGAGGGTTCGTAAAAGGGATCCCGGAGCCTTTGGGAACATCGTAAGGATTTTAATTGAGTTTTACGGAGGAAGAAGAGGATAAAGGGTTAGATCGTCTCTCTTGGTCTATAAAAGGGATTGAATGCTCTTCGGAATGTGCGTTTTAATGACTTCGCTTTAGTAGATTAAAAATAAAATCGATTGTTCAAAATTGTACTTAGATGATTAACGAAGAAGGAGAAACAAGGAACAGGAAATGAAAAGAAAGAAAAGGAAGATAAAGAAAGGAAAGGAAGAGGAAGAAAGGAAAGGAAGAGGAAGAAAGGAAAGGAAGAGAAAGAAAGGAAAGGAAGAGAAAGAAAGGAAAGGAAGAGAAAGAAAGGAAAGGAAGAGAAAGAAAAGGAAGATAAAGAAAGAAAAGAAGAGAGAGAAAAGGTAAAAGGAAAAGATAAAAAGAAAGAAAAGGAATATAAGATCAAGAAAATAAAGAAAAATAACTAACATTTTCTTTTCCTCATGTTCCTTGTAACTTCATTTTCACTTCACTTTTCATCACTTTCATCCTCTAGTTTCTCCTCCTCCTCTTCCTCCTCCTCCTCCTCCTCCTCCTCGTTCGTACCCTCCCTGCACGATCTAGTGATTACCAACAAATAATTAAGTGATTAAGCGAGTGATTGTTTTCGATCACATCAACGCGAACCCTTCCCCTATTTTCCTACCCTCTCCCCTCCTCTCCCCTCTTCTCCTTCCCTCTCCCTTCCTCTCCTTTCCTTTCCTTCCCTCTCCCTTCCTTTCTCCTCCTTTCCTTCCCTCTCCCTTCCTTTCCCCTCCTTTCCTTCCCTCTCCCTTCCTCTCCCTTTCCTTCCCTCCATCTCCTTTGTATTCCTCCCCTTTCCCCTCATCTCCCCCTCATTTCCTTCCCCTCTCCTCTCTCATCTTACTTATTTTACTATTTTTTCTATATATTTACCTTTCCATAAATTTGCCTACCTCCTGCAGATATTTCTTTCAACCTTTTTCTTTCTTCCTTTTTTATTTCCCCAGCTTTCTTTTTTTCTTTTTTCACTGATTGTCTTTTAATTTCATTCAAGATTTTTTGTACTTTCATTTTCTTCATTCTCTCTCTCTCTCTCTCTCTCTCTCTCTCTCTCTCTCTCTCTCTCTCTCTCTCTCTCTCTCTCTCTCTCTCTCTCTCTCTCTCTCTCTCTCTCTCTCTCTCTCTCTCTCTCTCTCTCTCTCTCTCTCTCTCTCTCTCTCTCTCTCATATTTTCCTTGAATGTATCTCAGTGAAAGCTTCCTCTGCATCTTTTCCTCCTCCTTCTCCTCCTCCTCTTCCTCCCCTTCCTCTTCTTCCTCCTCCTCTGCTCTCTTCATTAGTGAGTCAATTATGCCATTATCATGAGACTGATGCTTAATCTTTTTTTAGTAATGATGTGATGCTCATTACGAATAAGCTCTCCCCTACCCCACCCCTGCTCTCTCTCTCTCTCTCTCTCTCTCTCTCTCTCTCTCTCTCTCTCTCTCTCTCTCTCTCTCTCTCTCTCTCTCTCTCTCTCTCTCTCTCTCTCTCTCTCTCTCTCTCCCTCTCTCTCTCTCCCCACCCCCTCCTCCCCCCTTCTCCCTCCCTCCCTCCCTTACACTATTTCGAAGACGTGGTGGGAATGGGGTCAAGGTTGCAATAAGCATTTGGAAGCCTCTTAAAGGCGATCGGAACCTCTTTGGTGTGGATTCCAAACCTCCTTCACATTCAGCCCGCGGGAGACGCGACACTGTAGAAGCAGATTTGATATTTTTTGTGACGTGAAAAAAAGATGGCATGGATTTTTTTTTCCTGTTTTGTGTGTGTGTGAACGTGGATATAATGTGTTAATTTATATGCATACAAACAGATACTCGCACATACATATTCATACACACACACACACACACACACACACACACACACACACACACACACACACACACACGAACTGTATTGACCCGACAATTGATCCTCCCTTGCATACCTTCTCTCCACCCCTCCATCCCTCCACCCCTCCACCCCTCCCTTCCCTCCCTCCACTTCCATTTCACTGCCACCGTTCTCTCCCTCTCTCTCTCCTCCTTCCACCTCTCCCTTCCCTCTTAACTCTTCCATCCCTCGAAGCTTTGCTCTCACTCTCCTTCTTTTCACCTTTCCGCGGTTCTTCCACTCTTCCACATGTCTTCATCCTTCATTCCCTTCTCTTCCATTCCTTCCATCCACCCCTTTTTATTTCATTCTTCCTTTTTCTCTTTATATATCTGTTCTGTCTCCAAATCTGTATTAACTTTCATTACTTTATGTTCTTATTCTCTTCTTATTTCCAGCGTTTTCCTTTAAATCTACCTTTATTTTCCTTCCTTTCTCTTCTATCATTTTCTTCCCCTCTTTTCTTATTTCCAGACTTTTCCTTTACATCTCCCTTCATTTTCCTTCCTTTCTCTTATATCATTTTCCTTCCCTTCTTTTCTTATTTCCAGCTTTTCCCTTTACATCTTCCTTTATTTTCCTTCCTTTCTCTTCTATCATTTTCCTTCCCTTATTTTCTTATTTCCAGCCTTTTCCTTTACATCTCCCTTCATTTTCCTTCCTTTCTCTTCTATCATTTTCCTTCCCTTATTTTCTTATTCCCAGCCTTTTCCTTTACATCTCCCTTCATTTTTCTTTCCTTTTCTTCTATCCCTTTCCCTCTCCCTTTTTATTGCATCCTCGCGTTTCCACTTTCTCTGCCTTTTATCTCTTCTCTTTTATCCTTCCAACCTCATCACTTCCATCCTTCCTCCCATTCCATCAAGCATTTCTCTCGTTTCTCTCTTCATTCCTGTCTCGTCTCTTTTTTTCTTATATTCTGCCTCCTCCCTTTCCTCCCTCCTCCTCCCTTTCTGTCCTCCTCCCTTGGAACCAGTATCTTTACGTAACCTTTCTCTTTTTCTCTTGCTCTTCTCTCTCTCTCTCTCTCTCTCTCTCTCTCTCTCTCTCTCTCTCTCTCTCTCTCTCTCTCTCTCTCTCTCTCTCTCTCTCTCTCTCTCTCTCTCTCTCTCTCTCTCTCTCTCTCTCTCTCTCTAATCAGGTATTTTCTCTTCTAACCCTTTCCCTTTATCCACAATATTCTCATTTTTCTTATTCCAATTTTCTCCTCTTCCTTCTCCTCTCCTTCCTCCGTCTCTTCCTCCTCTTCTTCCACACCTTCCTTCCTTTGACGCAACTTTTTCTCTCCTCTTCTCTCAGTCTCATTCTTTTTATTTTCTCCCTTACATTTAATTTCCTTTCCTCTCCTATTCTCCCTTTCCCTGTTCCCCGTTTTTCCATTTCCTTCTCTTTTCATTTCCTTCTCTTTTCGTACCTCCCTCCTTTTTGTTTTTGTTTTATTCTGCAGACAAGAAGTTTCATGATTTTTTTAAAGTTTTTGTTTCGGAAGTTATTTTTTCCTCCCTCAAAGTTATTTATTGTTTTCCTCCTCTCTCTCTCTCCTTCCCTCCCTTCCTCTCTCCCTACATTTCTCTTTTTCTTTTTATATATACACTCTTGGACACAACAAATGGCGCTCCGTGTTTTTGTTTTCCAGTTATTTTCTTTTTATCACTTTTATTTTATCTGTATATTCGTATTTGATTTTAACCTCACTGTCATTTATGTTCCTAATTTCAGTTTTTCTTTATAATTTCTCAGTCTTGCATATTCCTATTTACTTTTATCCTAACGGTGATGAGTTTATGGCACTGGAATGATTTTGTAATAGTTTTTTTTATTATTTTTATTTCATTTTTCTGTTTCTCCATTTTTTCCCCCCTTTTTTTCCCTTCTGGACACAAAAGGCGTTTTATCTCCCCCTCCATTCTCGGCTATTTTCTCATTTTTTCCCTTCTGGACACGAGAGGCGTTTTATATACTTTCTTTATATTTTGGATCTTTATAACACCACTTTTATTTCTCTTGGAAGTGATTCATATTTCGGAGGATTTTTTTGGTATATACATTTTTTCCTAGTACAACTCTCGCTCGTTTTTGACTTTCTTCCTCCTGGATCGAAAAATCGTTTTATATTTTTATGTATTTTTAGAAGTTTAGAATCATTGTTTTCTGAAGTGACTATTATTTATATTTTTTTGAGGATTCATTGATATATTTTTTCGTATCATTATCTTCGTGTTTCTTAACCTTCCTACTCGGACAGAAGATGCGTTGAATATTTTTTATAATTATTTTCTAGATTCATTTTTTTCCTTAGCATCATATTTATTATTTTCGAAGGATTATCTGATCTTTTTCATTTTCACAGTAAAGGAAGAAGCTCAAACGCCAAAAACAACAATAATGAAGAAAATACCCGCTAAACACTGCCCCTATTAAAAACGAGTTTATAAGAGTGACCGAGAGAAAGGTCAATTTCCGTACCATTTTCTCTTAGTTGTCTTATTTCTATATTTTTTTTTACTCTCGTTTCGTCTTAACTGTGTGAATAGGTATATCTCAGGTAATCTATGAAAGGGAAAGTAATAAAAGTAAGAATCTTAAAAAATACCTCCACAACTCTAGGGAAATTTAGTGTCAGTTTTGATATTCGCTCCATTTTCTTCTTTTCTCGTTCACGTTTTTAGTATATTTTCAGCTTCTCTCATTTGCATGTAGATAGGTATAGGTACACAAAGTGAGGTATATTCTCTCTCTCTCATCTCTCTCTCTCTCTCTCTCTCTCTCTCTCTCTCTCTCTCTCTCTCTCTCTCTCTCTCTCTCTCTCTCTCTCTCTCTCTCTCTCTCTCTCTCTCTCTCTCTCTCTCTCTCTCTCTCGCTCTCGCTCGCTCGCTCCTATTTTGTTTTCCAATCATCCTTTTAGTTTATTTTCCTTTCATTGCTTTACTTATCCTTCCTATTATTCCCTTTGTTCCTTCTTTCATCTCCTCCGTCTCCCTTTCACCTCTTTCGCCTTCCCTTTTTCTCTTTTATGTCTTTTTCCTTATTTTTTCCTCCATTCTTTTCCATTTCTAATATATTCTCTCTCTCTCTCTCTCTCTCTCTCTCTCTCTCTCTCTCTCTCTCTCTCTCTCTCTCTCTCTCTCTCTCTCTCTCTCTCTCTCTCTCTCTCTCTCCATAATAACAGGCTAAGTATTATGCATTTCCACATGAATAACTCCACTGCATTGCGCCATTCTTCATTTTTTTCCTCCTCTTTACCTCCTCCTTTCCTTCCCTTCCCTTCCCTTCCCTCCTCCTTTCCGTCCTTTCCTTTCCTCTGTCTTTCCCATTTTTTTCTCTTTTACCCTCCTCGCATAATTTCCTCCTTCTTTCCCTGCCGTCTTTTCCCTCCTTTCCCTTCTTTCCTTCTCTTTCTCCTTCTGTCTTTCCCGTCCTTTTTTTTGTGTATTTTCTTCCGTTCTATTCCTTTGCTTTCTTCTTTTTTACTGTTCCTCTTTCTATATATGTTTATTCATCTCTTTTTCCTCCTCCTTTTCCTCCTTTCTTTCCTCCCTCTCAAGCCTCTTTTCTCCCTTTTCCTAGTTTTCTCACATTTTTCCTCTCTTCCATTCCCTTTCTTCCTAATTCTCTCTCTCTCTCTCTCTCTCTCTCTCTCTCTCTCTCTCTCTCTCTCTCTCTCTCTCTCTCTCTCTCTCTCTCTCTCTCTCTCTCTCTCTCTCTCTCTCTCTCTCTCTCTCTCTCTCTCTCTCTCTCTCTCTCTCTCTCTCTCTCTCTCTCTCTCTCTCTCTCTCTCTCTCTCTCTCTCTCTCTCTCTCTCTCAGTTAATTATTTCTCCACACTTCGCGATGTTTCCCATTTTCTTGCTTTCGTTTCTCGTAATTGACTCCTTCCTTCATATTCCTTTCCTCTCTTTTCTCTTTTGTTTTGCTTCGTTCTTTTGATGTATTATTCTTTCTTTCATTATCTCCGTCATTTCTTTCTCTTTTCGTATTTGTTTCAGTTTTATTTATTTTTCCTCTTTGCCTTCTTTCTATCGTTCTTTCTCTGTTTCCTTTTATACTTCATTTTTTTTTCTTTTTTACTTTCTTTTCTTCATCCTTCCAAAATTTCTTACTGTGTGTATTTTTCTTTGCATTTTTCATTCTTTTCCTCTTTTGCTTTTTAAAATTTTCCTTGTCTATATTACTTTCCTTTTTCTTGATCTTTATTTTTCTCGTGTTTTTTTTTTTTGCTTTCCTATTCTTTGTTTCCCTATCACACTTTCATTCTTTTGGTGTCATTTTTTCTATCTTTCAAAATTTTCCTGTATATGGTTACCTGTGTTTCATCTATTTAACTTTCCTTTTTTTTTCCCTCCCTATCATTCTTTCTTTTTTTTTGTCTTATTCTTTCTATCTTTCAAAATTTTCCTGTATTTGCTTTTCAATTTTTCTTTGTTTTTAATTTACTTCTTTTTTTTCGTTCCCTTTGTCTCATCTATTTAACTTTCCTTATTTTTTCCCTCCCTCTCATTCTTTCCTTTTCTTGTCTCATTCTTTCTATCTTTTTCAAATTTCCTGTATATGTGTATTTTTTCTTTACTCCTTTTTTTTTTGTTACCTATGTCTCATCTCTTTACCTTCATTTTTTTCCCTCCCTATCATTTTCCTTCTTTTTTCGTCTCATTCTTTTTAATTATTACGGGAGGAAAGGTGGAAGAAGGAAGATGAAAGGGAAAGTAAGATCACTCGTCTGTAGGAAAGGATCTAATTGTTGACCTTTTTTTCCAGGTAAGCGTGTAATGAGAACGGCAGGTGGAAAAACCGTGAGTAAATTCTCTCTCTCTCTCTCTCTCTCTCTCTCTCTCTCTCTCTCTCTCTCTCTCTCTCTCTCTCTCTCTCTCTCTCTCTCTCTCTCTCTCTCTCTCTCTCTCTCTCTCTCTCTCTCTCTCTCTCTCTCTCTCTCACGTTCTTTTTCTTCTATTTTCCTCTTTTTCTGCCTTTTTTTTTGTTTTTCTTCCGTTTTATCATTTTCTTTTAATTTTTCTTCTTTTCCGCTTCCTTTTCCTCTAAACCCTCCATTTTCATTTTTCTCCTTGTATTTATTCTCCTTCCTTACTCTTTTTTTTCTTTTCTTTTTCTTTCTACCGACTCATTTTCTTTTCTTTTATCTTCATTTTATTTTTTTCCTTTCCTTCTAAATCCTTTCTTCTCTTATTTCCTTTCCTTCCTTATCCTTTCTTCTGTTCTCTTCTTCTCTTCCTTCCTCTGTTTTTCCTTCTACTTTCCGTTTTTCCCTCCTCCTCCTCCTCCTCCTCCTCCTTCTCCTTCTCTCCCCCCCTTCCCCTTCCTCCCTCTTCTCATTACCTCTCCTCTCCCAGTTTTCCCTTAAGCTATTTCTCCTCCTCCTCTCCTCCTTGTCTTTCCCCTTCGCCTGGAGAGCTCATTATTAATTGCCTCACGCCTCCACGCTCCTCTTTCCTCCTCTTTTTTCCCCTCTTCTCCCCTTCTCACTTTCTCTCCTTCTCGCTTTCTCTCTCTTTTTCACTTCCCCTTCCCTTCCACACCTATCCTTTATCACATTTTCTTTCCTTCTCCCATCTGCACCTTTTTCTTTCCTCTTACTTTTCTCTTATGCTCCTTCTTCTTCCCTTCTTCCTCTTCCCTTCCCTTCATCACCTCTCCTTTTCCTCTCATTCTTCTCTTGTGTGCCTCCTTCTTCCCGTCTTTCCCTTCCTTTCCCTTCCCTTCTCTCTTCACTTCCCCTTCCCTCCATACCCATCATATATCTCCTCTCCTTCCCAGCTCTTCCCTACTTTACTCCTATTTTGACCTTATCTACCCTCATCGCATCCCCCTTCCTATCTCCATTTTTATTCCATTTATTCCCTTCCCTTCCTTCTCTTACCCCTTCTCCCATACTCTCCCTTCCCCTCGCCTTACCTCACCTCCCCTTCTACCCTCTGTTCTTCCTCCACCTCTTCTTTGTTTCCCTTTTTTCCCTTTCCTTCTCTCTTCTTCGTGTCTCCTAATTCAGTTTTTACTCTTCTTCTTCTTCCAACTCATCTCTCCTTCTCACATCGCTTTCCCCTCATCTCCCCTGCTTCCCTCTCCCATTCTCTTCTCCTCTCACCACCATCTCACTTTCCCCTCATCTCCCCTCTCCCCTCCCCTCACCCATCTCCCCTCACTCTCTTTTCCCCTCTCCTCCATCTCTCGCCTCCCTTCCCCTATCACCTGCCCGCACCTTTAGCATTCCCCTCACGCTCCTTTCCCATCTTTTCCAATCTTCTGTATATTTCCTCTCTCCCTCCCTCCCTCCCTCCCTCTCTCTCTCTACCTTATTTATCAACCGTATTTTTCCTTTTTTTTAGCCTCTCTCATTTCTCTTTCATCTTTTCTTTCATCTGATTTTTTTTTCTGCCTTTTTTCTCTACTGGTATTTTTTTTTTTTTACTTCTGAATTCCCTCTCTTTTTTTTCAGTCCTCACCAGTCTTTGTTCTTCCTTACTCTCCCTTCGTTCTTTCCTCCATTTTTTACTTTCTTTTTTCCATCTTTATTTACTCTCCTTTATAATCTCATTACCCCTATTCCTTTCTCATCTTCATTTTTTGTCTCTATCTCTCCTTTTTCTTTCCTCTTTTATCATCCTTTTCTCTCTCCTTACCCTGTTCGTTTCTCTTTTGTCATCCTTTCTCCTCTCCTTTTTTTTCCTCTCTTTTCTCTTCTCTCCACCGTACCTCCTCACCTCTTCTTTCTCCTCCTCTCCGCTCCCTTCCCATCATCCTTCTCATCCTTCTCCTTCTTACATCTCCTCCTCTCTTCATCACGTCCCTTTGTTCTCTTCTCTTCTCTCTCTCTTCCCTTATTATATCCGCTTACCTTCACACTCCTTAATCTCCACTGTGTGTGTGTGTGTGTGAGAGAGAGAGAGAGAGAGAGAGAGAGAGAGAGAGAGAGAGAGAGAGAGAGAGAGAGAGAGAGAGCACTTATTACGTTTTCTCTTCGTGCTTACTCTCTTCTTTTGGTCTTCTCTCTTCATTAATAACCTAAAAAGAAAGGAGGAGGAGGAGGAGGAAGGAGGAGGAGGAGGAGGAGGAGGAGTGCCTGCATACATCTGAGGCCATTATGCGAGGCGGAAATAAGAGTAAGAAGCTTCAATGTCTTGCAAATTGAATTACCGCTTCCACTTCCCTTCCACTTCACCCCCTCATCCACCCCACCCACCCCCCATACTCACCCTCACCCCCTCATCCACCCCTGGCACCAACCTCCCCTCAATCAACCTCACCTACCTTGTTCATCCCTCCCCACCCCCTATATAACCTCCCCCCACCTCACCCACTCACCCAAATTAAATACAGGTTGTGAAATTGATGTCTTTAATCCGTTCCCTTTCAAGCTTATCCATATCTTAGCCTTTCCTTTTTTTTTTCTTTGTTTTTTTCTTTTCTTTTTTTCTTTGTCGTTGTCGTTCTTCATTCTCTCTTTTCTCTCTCTCTCTCTCTCTCTCTCTCTCTCTCTCTCTCTCTCTCTCTCTCTCTCTCTCTCTCTCTCTCTCTCTCTCTCTCTCTCTCTCTCTCTCTCTCTCTCTCTCTCTCTCTCTCTCTCTCTCTGCTGTAATTTTTCCTCTTAATGTCCTGTTTCTCTTGATTAAATTCGTTACTTTGTCCTCTTATATCTTTATTTCTTTCCATCTCTTCCTTCTTTCCTTACATATTTTTTCTTCCTTTCTGCCTTTTTTTCCTTTCTGCCATTTTCCTCCTTTCTGCCTTTTTTCTTTAGTTTGTTTCCTGCCTCATTTTCATTCTTTCATCTTCCCACTTTCATTTTCATTCTTTCATCTTTCCACTTTCATTTTCATTCTTTCATCTTCCCACTTTCATTTTCATTCTTCCATCTTCCCACTTTCATTTTCATTCTTTCATCTTTCCACTTTCATTTTCATTCTTTCATCTTTCCACTTTCATTTTCATTCTTTCATCTTTCCACTTTCATTTTCATTCTTTCATCTTTCCACTTTCATTTTCATTCTTTCATTTTCCCATTTTCATTTTCATTTTTTTACTTCATTTTCATTCTTTCATCTCTCCACTTTCATTTTCAGTCTTTCATCTTCCCACTTTCATTTTCATTCTTTCATCTTCCCACATTCATTTTCATTCCTTCATCTTGCCACTCTCATATCTCCCTCACTTTTTTTCATTCCACTTAACTTCACTTATTCTCGATTCATCTTTCACATCCTCACTCAAGTTCCGAATGTCCTTTTCCTCCATTCCGTGTCTCTCACCTCAATCCCTCTCTCAATTTTCCATCCCACTTATCTTTCCTCACTCTCAATTTCCCTTTCACTTCCTCTCTTTATTTCCCATGTCTTGTGTCCTCTCTCCTTCCTCCCTCTCTCCCTCCCTGCTCCCCTTCCTCCCTCCCTTCCAACCGCATCCATTAGACTCTCACCAACAAGATTTAATTTGATTCTGCCTCTTGAGTCCAGGAATTAATCACCCTTAGGAAGAGAGGAGAGGGGAAGGGAAAGGGGAGGAGAGGGAAAGAAAGAGGAGAATAAAGGGGAGGCAAGGGGGAATAGAAGGGAGAGGAGAGGGGAAGGAAAGGAAGAGGGGAAATGAGAGGAGAGGAGAGGAGTGGGAAAGAGAAAATAGGATAGGAGAGTAGAGGTGACGGGAAGGAAGGGAGGGAAAATGAGGGGAAGGGTGAGGAGAGGAAAGGTGAAGGATGAAGAGGAGAGGAAGGGAGGCTTGACCTGACTTTTAGTACGGGGAAGAGAATATTATTACCCTCCGGCTGTCATCGCCACCACCGCACCGCCGCCATTATGACTCTCACCATAAATCAGGGTAATATATTATCGCCGTTATACGTAATATTCATCATCGCTATTGTCATCTGCGTTTTCGGTTTCGTATATTTTCGGTCCGCTGGTTTTGTGTTTATCTCTATCATCACCACCACCACCTCCTCCTCCTCATCATCATCATCATCATCATCATTATCATCATTGTTATCCTCGTCATCTTTTCACTTAAGAGGAAAGCTGCCAACATTTTTTTCTTTCACGTGGTGTCATTTGAGGTCAGTGACATTTCTTCCTCCTCTTCTTCCTCCTCGTAAATCATCCTTCACGCTGTCACCGCTACATTTTATTATCGCTACAACAACGATTATAGCCACAGAAAACGATTGCTACTACTACTACTACTTATACTACCACTACTACTACTGCAACTACTACTACTACTACTACTTCTATAACTAAAAGACACGAAGAAAATTAACACTGCAGATGACATTGGGAGGTTGAACACAGTCAGATGAAGAAGAGGGCTTGAACACAGTCACATGGAGGGGAGAACTTGATGAGGGGTGATGGCCTTCGACTGTACTCGGTTTCAAAGAGGTCTGTGAGTGGAGGCGCCCACACATGGGATGCACACTTCACGCAGGGGAGGACGAGGCCCTTACGAATAGCTCATTAGTACGAATCTTCTTTTCTTTATAGATTGTTTTCTTTGCACTTTTTTTCGATGGGGTCGCAATCTGTTGTTTTGACGTATTAGATATTTTTTTTATTTACCTTTGTTGAAGCCAGAAAATATAGGCGACGTAGTAATTTTAAGTAATGTAGTAATGTTAAGAAGTCTTGTATTCTTACGTTCCTGGGGGCTGTTCTTTGACGTTCTTAAGTAATCTAAAGATGACTTAGCCGGGCAGATCAAAGGAACAGAACAAAGAGCAACACAAGGAGGGCTTAGCACGAACCTTAAGGGACGAGACGCCTCAGTAAAGCCCCTTCCCATCAGCATTCCATCAAGGAGATTAATATGAATACTTGACTCTGAAGCACCGCTGACCACGCCATAAAGGAAATCAGGCTTCTCGATAATGCCCAGCCAACGAAGGTTATTTTTCTTCCACGTGAAGGTCCATAGCAAAGATTAACAATACATGGATGGTACTGGTGGTCGATGCCAGCTGTTAGTGCCACACCGAAATCAGTATCGTTGACCTATCCACCCCCCTTCATCTCTCCCCTCTCCAGTGCCACACCGAAATCAGTATCGTTGACCTATCCACCCCCCTTCATCTCTCCCCTCTCCAGTGCCACACCGAAATCAGTATCGTTGACCTATCCACCCCCCTTCATCTCTCCCCTCTCCAGTGCCACACCGAAATCAGTATTGTTGACCTATCCCCCCCCCTTCATCTCTCCCCTCTCCAGTGCCACACCGAAATCAGTATTGTTGACCTACCCCCCCCCTCCCCGTTCATCTCCCCCCTCTCCATTGCTCCCCTTGACAGAAGTCGTTGAAGGCTGTAATGATGACTTAAAAGACAGAAATCAGATACGCAAGTTCACTATCCGTTCCCAGCACACCCAACCTCTACATTTTCGCTTTTACAAATGTTTTAATCCCATATTCAAAACTCTTCAACGCCTCAACTTTATCAGGAAGTCATCAAGGGGAGCCAAACCAAGTTGATAATCAAATTAATACGGGAAAAAAAACATTACCTGTTCCCCACGACCTCTATATTTGTTTTATCTCCTGATGGATAAAAGACAAAACTACATCAATCGTGAGGACAAAAGTGGAGGAAAACTAAGTGAGGAAATAGCCAATGAGCGTCACTTAGAGGAGGAGGAGGAGGAGGAAGAGGAGGAGAGAAGTTGGTTATGTGGAAATATGATAACACACCCAGAAGTCCGTGTGTGTGTGTGTGTGTGTGTGTGTGTGTGTGTGTGTGTGTGTGTGTGTGTGTGTGTGTATTGGAGCGTACACATGACACAACAAGTTAGGGAATGTCATGCGGGTGTGAGGGTAGAGAAATGTGTGTGGGCGTAGGCGTGGGTGGACATGAAGGGGAAGGACAGTGTGTGTGTGTGTGTGTGTGTGTGTGTGTGTGTGTGTGTGTGTTGACATGTGACCCCCTCTAGGACTAACAAAGAAAAAAAATAACCTCGTGATAATGTTTCCGAGAATAAACTCCATGTGTGTGGGGGAGGCCCTAATTACACACACACACACACACACACACACACACACACACACAGGAAAAACTATGAATACTGAAACAAGAGAAGAAAGATTACGATGACAGAAATAGCAGAGAGAGAGAGAGACGATGTATTGATTGTCGTGAGCGAGGAACGGCAAACACGGCGCCTGTCAAGTGGTAGAGAGAGAGAGAGAACTGGTAGATTGACAGATAGAAGATCGACGCACTTCTGTCATACAACACACACACACACACACACACACACACACACACACACACACACACACACACACACACACACCTACACAAAGGCTCATATATACATACATACCTACATACACAAATACCAACATGCCTACATTCACTAGCTCTCATACTACATACATACACAAATTCCTATATGCATACCTAAACACACTGGGAAAATAACCTACCCATAAATTCCATCATTACAATAGGGGGCGTAATAACAATTGGCGTAATTACATTTGAATTACACAGGGCTATTTTCATTCGCTTGGCCCGGAACACCGATAATAAAAGTAATAATAATAATAATAATAATAATAATAATAATAATAATAATAATAATAATAATAACAGTAACGATACAATCAATACAGACGAGGTATTTACTTAACTTTTTTTTCTTTTCTTTTTTCACATATATAATAACAAAAAAAAGCTAACAGTAATACAAACAAATAATACGAATAAAGAAATCTGTATAGCTAAAAAAAAACATCCATTTCTTTACATATTTTCACATTTCATATAAAGTAAAAAAAAAGACTAACAGTATTACAAAGAATAACCCGAAAAAAATTTCTGTATCCTTAAAAAGCATCTAATTCTGTACACATCTTCACATTCCATTTTTACACCCTCTAACAACACAATTATTCTCCAAGCACCTTTTTAGTAGATGTTTGTTTCTCCTTCGGTTTGTCTTTCACCTCCCTTACGTTGTGGTGGCGTGAGGCCGCCCACTCTACCCCAGCCACCACCTGTTACTGCCTCCTCCTACCTGCAATTATTGGCCTCCCCGCTGCTGCTCCCCTCACCTACCTGGCCCTCACCTGCCCGCCCCGCCGCCCCTCACCTTGCTTACTTACCTGGCTGGCTCCTTGACTCACCTGTGTGGCTTGGAGTTGGAGAGAGAAAATGAGATGGTTACTTTGTATTTCGTTTTTTTATATTTTTTTTATTTACCTGTTCACTTCCTTATGTCCTCACTTTACTCACTTACTCGGTCTTTTACTCACTTGCTTCCTTATTCACTGGCTCTAACTAATCTCCTTCTTACTCACTCTCCTCTTACTCATTCCCTCATTCACTCTTGCTCTTCTATTCACTCACTGTCTCACCTATGTTTGCACTCACGCACTCCCATTTACCCTCACTCACTCACTCACACACACGTTCAATAACCCACACACACGCAAACGCACACACTCATGGGCCGGCGCTCTTGTCACCTCGCCTGACCTTACGTGGATTGTAGGTCAGAGGTCACCGAAGAGTGTGTCTAGATCGATGGGGGGGAGGAGGGGAAGGAGGGAGGAGGGGAAAGGGGGGGAAGGGGAAGGAGGGGGAACGCATGAGTATTGATGTAGAAGTGTCTTTAAGTGGAGGTAGGTAGGTGTATCCAGGTGTGTGTGTGTGTGTGTGTGTGTGTGTGTGTGTGTGTGTGTGTGTGTGTGCGTGTGTGTGTGTGTGTGTGTGTGTTTTCCCATAATTGAGTTTGGTGTATACGTGGGTTGTGAGAGAGAGAGAGAGAGAGAGAGAGAGAGATTCAAAAAATGTTTTCTTGAATTCTATTGACACCATGTAAATGAACTGAAGGCGAGGAGGAGGAGGAAGGGGTGGAGGAGGAGGAGGAGGAGGTAAAGAAACGCGAAAATATATTGTGAGAGAATATAAAGTAAAAAATAGAACTTGGAGGAAAATGGAAAATGAAATAGACAGAAAAGCAACAGAGACGAAAATGAAAGAATAAAGAAAAAGGAATGTAAAAGAAATTGGAACAAAGTAATACACGAAAGGAAAGGGAACTGGATAACAAATAGAAAGAATAAATGTCGAAAATAGAAGAAAAAGATGAAGAGAAAAAGATGGAACTAGACGGAAAAGGGAAAGGAAGAGACGTGAAAAAGTAAAAAGAGAGAGAAAGAAATAAGATAAAAATGGGATAAGAACAACAAGAAGAACGAAAAACTCAGTAAATATTATACGAATTTCAATAATGATAAAAAAAATACAATAACAAATAAATAAACTTAACGAAAAATATCAAGAACAGAAAAGGCAAACAACTTAACAGATTAAAAAAAAGAAAACGACAAGAACCATCCATCCGTCTTCCTAGCCATCCATCCA
Organism: Eriocheir sinensis; assembly: GCF_024679095.1. Taxonomy (NCBI): domain Eukaryota; kingdom Metazoa; phylum Arthropoda; class Malacostraca; order Decapoda; family Varunidae; genus Eriocheir; species Eriocheir sinensis. The sequence continues at coordinate 4,213,875 of NC_066575.1, read as the reverse complement.
TCCATTCTCCAACAAAAAAAAGACATCCATTATGAGTCTCGGGTCGCCGTTCCACCTGCCATCCATCTCCATAGCTCCACTTTTTTGTGACTCGTCGAAGAAGGATCAAACTCGCTGCCAAATGTCTCCTCGATCCCTTTCATCCTCTTCCATTCTTCTCTGTTGACCTTATCTCTTCTCCTTTTATCATTTTCCGTACCTTCATTTGCCTTCTTTATTCTTCCATTTCTTTGTGTCATCCTCCCATGTTTCCTTTATCCTTATCCTCCTCCTCCTCCTCCTCCTCCATTCTTCTCTATCGACCTCCATCCCTTCACTCTCTTATCCTTCTTATTCTGTCATTTTCTGTCTCTTCCTTTGCTTCTTTTACTCTCTTCATTGTCAACTTCCATTCATGTTTTCTCTATCCCTTTCATTCTCTTCCATTCTTCTATGTCGACGTTTATCCCCTCTCTCTATCTTATCCTTCTTATCCAATCCTTTTCCGTCTCTTCGTTTGTCTAGTTTATTCTTCTATTCCTTTGTGTCAACCTTCATCCCTTCTCTTCATCCCTTCTATCTATTATATCCTTCGTCTTCAATCCTACTCACTCTCTCCTTGTCCCTGTTCTTTATTCTTATTTTCTTATTTTCAACCTTTATTCCTTCTCTCTCTCTCCCTTATACTTCTTCAGTCATTCTCCATCCCTCTCCGTCTATCTTTTCTATTCCTTCACTTTTCTGTCTACCGTCATCCCTTCTGTCTCTTATACTTCTTCATTTTTTCTCCGATCCTCTGTTATCCTCCTCTGTTCCTCTATTCTTCTTTGCCAAGCTCTGTTCCTTCTCTCTTTATCCTTCTCCGATTCTCCATCTATCTCCTTTATCTCTTCCTTTCTCCTTCTCTCTTTATCACTTCCCTATTTGTCTCTCTTTCGACCTTCTTTATCTTTCTACATCATTCCTGTGTCTGTTCTTCGTGTTTCCTTCCTTCTGCGTCCTTCTCCGATCCTCTCCGTCTCCCTCCGTCTTTCTTTATCGCTCCCTCGTTACTTACCTGTCTGTTTCCATCCTTTTTTATCGTCCTGCTTTCATCCTCTGTTTTATCTTTCTGCGTCTTTCTCCGTCTTTATTGTTCCCCTGTTCCTCCCTCATCTGTCTTCCTCCTCTTTTTATCTTTCCTCATCCTTCTCCAACTTGTTTAATCTTTTTCTGTCCTTGTCCTTTCTCCTTCGTTCTCTCTCATTGTTCCCTCTTTCCTCGTTCGTCCTTTTCCCTGTATGATATTCCCTCTTTTTCCAGCTTCTTTTCCTCCTATCCCATTTCCCATTCACCTCCCTCCTTCTCTACTATCCTTCTCGTTACTCCCCTCCTCTTCCACTTCCCTCTTTCTCTCCAACCTTAATCCCTTTTACTACTCTTCCTTCAATTTCCACTTTCCCTTCAGACCCATCATTTGCTCCCCATCCCTTCCACTCCCCGTTTTCTCCACTATCCTTTTCATCTCCACCTTACCTCCCTTCACTCCTTTACCTTCAACCCCAGTGCCTTTTTTTCTCCCCTTTCCAATCCAGTCTTCCATTTCTCTTCACTTCCATCCCATTTTCTTTCTTTGCCTTTCACTCACCTCTATTTTTCCTCAACGTCTCTTTTTCGTACACTTTGCCTTCCTCCACTTTCCACTCTTCCGTCCCTTTCCCTTCAGTCACCCCTTCCTCCTCCACCCCTCTTTCAGCCACCTCTTTGGATTCTTTTTAAGCGCAGTGAGTAGCGGGCTTTTTTTTATTGTTTCCTTTTTTTGTGCCCTTGAGCTTCCCTTGTAAAAAAAAAAAAATATTCCCCTCCATCTACTTAACTCCCAGGTCACCTCCATCTTCTCCCTGATCCCTACTCCCTTTTCTCCCTTATTTTTCGTCCCCCCCCCCCGTCACCTGGAGAGGACCCACGAGGAGAGCTTTGATTTATCCCCGTGTCACAAACAGCTTCGATCTTCTATGGTCTTATTGTTCTTATACGCCCCACCCCCGCCCCCCCTCCCCTTAACCTTCCCTCTCACCCCCCTTCTTTTGTTCCTATACGTTTACGCCCCCAAACTTTTTTTTTCTGATACGCCCTCCTCAATTTTTCCATCTTAGTCTCCTCCTATTGTTCGACCTCTAATTTTTTTTTATATTGTTTTTTTTTTAATTAGATGTTATTCTCCTTCCCCGCCTTCGTTTCCTTTTCTTTCCTCCTTTTCACCCTCATTTTCCTTCTTCCCTCCTTCCCCTCGCTTCTTCATACTTACCTTCATACTTTGGGCTTTATCTTTTCCACGTATTCTTTCTTCTTTTTTCTCTTTTTATGGTGAGTTGACATTTAGGTCGGTATTATAAGACACCTTGGCTTCTCACATCACCTATTTCTAAAGGTCAAAGAGGGGGTCAATCGGGTTCTAATGAGTGTTTCTTTTGGTTCACGGTACAGAAGAAGGGTCAAACTACCACCAGGGTCATAAAACTACTACTGGAAATTCCCGCGACTCCTACGAAAGCCTTGTCAGATATGTGTTTTTGAGTGGCGAAATGTCTTTTAATATGACCCTAGATAATTTTTATCCTAAGAGTGTTTTCTTTTGGTTCACGGTACAGAAGAAGGGTCAAACTACCACCAGGGTCATAAAACTACTAATGGAAATTCCCGCGACTCATACGAAAGCCTTGTCAGATATGTGTTTTTGAGTGGCGAATTGTCTTATAACATGACCTAGGTAATTTTTATCCTAAGAGTGTTTTATTTTGGTTCACGGTACAGAAGAAGGGTCAAACTACCACCAGGGTCATAAAACTACTAATGGAAATTCCCGCGACTCCTGCGAAAGCCTTGTCAGATATGTGTTTTTGAGTGGCGAATTGTTTTATAATATGACCCTAGGTAATTTTTATCCTAAGAGTGTTTTATTTTGGTTCACGGTACAGAAGAAGGGTCAAACTACCACTTGGGTCCTAAAACTACTCCTGGAAATGCCCCAAACTCCTAGGAAAGCCTTGTCAAATAGGTGAACTTGAGTGACGAAATGTTTAAAAATTCGTCCCTTAGTCTCTCATTCCTCCTTCTCCTGGGCATCATTTCTTCCGTCTCCTTCTTTTCATTCTCCTTTTGTTTGTTTCATATCAAAATCTTCTTTCCATTTTCTTCTCTTCCTAGTTTTCATAGTCAAGTTTTATATCAATCCTCGTCATCCTCGTCCTTGCCCTTATCATCGCTATCCCCCTCGTCCTCCTCCTCCTCCTCCTCCTCCTCCTCTCTGCCAGCACCACAGAGCATAACCTTCATCTATCACAAACCTGTCGTGGCAGAGACGGAGACAGAAAAATGATGGAAACAAAGCGAAATAGAGAAAGCTGTGTCAGAGAGAGAGAGAGAGAGAGAGAGAGGGGGGGGGGTGTTTTCGATTTATGGATGAAAGTGGCTCACCTTCTGTTTTTAGTAAGGTGAAGTGTTTTGGCGTTCTGTCCTTGTGCTCGGGATGTCTGGCTGTTTGTTTTGTGTGTGTGTGTGTTTGTGTGTGTGGGTATGTGTGTGTGTGTGGGTGTGTGTGGGTGTGTGGGAGAGAGAGAGAGAGAGAGAGAGAGAGAGAGAGAGAGAGAGAGAGAGAGAGAGAGAGAGAGAGAGAGAGAGAGAGAGAGAGAGAGAGAAATATACAACCAGACACCTCCATTTCCCTTCACACACACACACACACACACACACACACACACACAGATGAGACACAATCCTCAGAATGAACAGAATAGGCTCCAATTAGGCACGTGGGAGGGGGGGAGGGGGGGCAGACGAACACCTGGCAGCAGCAACAAACGAACACACTCACACACACACACACACACACACACACACACACACACACACACACACACACACACACACACACACACACACACACATACCGTCTCGCCCCTCCTCTTAAAGCCTTCAATGTTCTGCTTCCTGACTTGTTCACCTCTTATCCTATTCCTTATATGACCTCTTTTATATATACCAAGATCAATAAAAATCCAAGACTCTTATAAATGGTGACTATTACACTCTAAACTATTCCTATATCTAATTACCTTGGTGCCATTATTATTTGAAAGGCAAACCTAAAATGAATTAAAAGGTGCCATAACAAGCAAATTATACAACGATGCTTTCAACTTTACTCCTGCACTTATTATAATAACGTATTCATGATCCTTACAGCACGGTACATTAGTCCACACCAGGCAATGGACTCTAAATGAAGGTCGTAAATGAGGTACAGACTCTGAATGAAGGCCGTATATAAGGTACAGACTCTGAATGAAGGTCGTATATAAGGTACAGACTCTGAATGAAGGTCGTATATAAGGTACAGACTGAATGAAGGTCGTATATGAAGTACAGACTCTGAATGAAGGTCGTAGATGAGGTACAGACTCTGAATGAAGGTCGTAAATGAGGTACAGACTCTGAATGAAGGTCGTAGATGAGGTACAGACTCTGAATGAAGGTCGTAGATGAGGTACAGACTCTGAATGAAGGTCGTAGATGAGGTACAGACTCTTAATAAAGGTCGTAGATGAGGTACAGACTCTGAATGAAGGTCGTATATGAGGTACAGACTGAATGAAGGTCGTATATGAAGTACAGACTCTGAATGAAGGTCGTAGATGAGGTACAGACTCTGAATGAAGGTCGTAGATGAGGTACAGACTCTTAATAAAGGTCGTAGATGAGGTACAGACTCTGAATGAAGGTCGTATATGAGGTACAGACTGAATGAAGGTCGTATATGAAGTACAGACTCTGAATGAAGGTCGTAGATGAGGTACAGCGCGTGGTGGCTCAGTGCTCTTTCGTGGCGGAGTGTGGCTTGCTGATGGTTACGGAAGGCAGCGGAGGGGTTACTTTATTATTATTTTATCGAGGTGAAAAAAGAATGTCACCACACTAAGACTAGCGTTCACGGAGTCTGTATCATGGATCGTTGCGTCGGGCAGCAGAGGATATATTTAAACACTCTCAGACACATTTGGCTTAGAGGATAGATAGATAGATCAGAAGATAGAGGATAGAAGAGGATATTATAGTAGCGCAGATTTTTTTTCTTTTCATATGTAGCAAATTATAATCCAGGGGGCAAAAGGCTTATTTATTTCTTTGGTGACAAAAGGAGTGCATTGTTCCAAGCAGTTTGAGAGTACAGACGTGAAGGTGTGTACCTGGATGCCCACGTTGTCTGCAGAGGGAATTTAATTTAGGGCGGGAGCAGCGCTAAGTAGGGTATCACAGAACTTGTCTTTGCTATAAGCCCCGAGATGACGAAAAGTTCACATTTCCGGCTTGCGTTTAGGTTTCGTCAAATTCAAATGTTCAAATTTTATTCAAGCACAGGGGGGAATTTGCAAAGAGAAAGGGGGGTACATACATACATCCTAAACAATAAAATCCTAGTATATACAAGAGAAAAGCGAGGATGAAATAGAGGGAAAGGAGGAGAGAGGGATATGCCGAGCAGACGGCCTGCTATTTTTATTCGAGAGTTTAGGAATGAAAAGTTTGGAAAGTAGGATATACATATGATTTTGTTGTTCATAAAATACTTGTGAAAGATGCATACATTGAATGTTATATGTTATTGGTGTTCATACTTCACTTGCAAGAGATGTTAACCGTAGCTCTTATAAGGTCATGGTCGGCTATAGTATTAGGTATTACGTCTTTGTGTATTATTGTGTCCTGTTTGTTAGTAATAATGATGTCTTGAAGAGTGGCTGACTGAGGGGTCAATAATCTGGTGTAATTAATTTGTACTTTTTATGGTACTTAATTTGTTGCCGTTAGATAGTAAATCATCATTTAAGTCACCGAGCATTTAAAAACATTTGTTTTCAGGCACATATTTCTCAAGGTCTCGTGTATATAGTCAAAGGTTTCTTGGGGGCTTTAGGGTGTCGGTAGACGCAACCAATTATAACTGAGGGTAATTTTGAACATTATACACTGATCCAGGTGTCTTCAGTACCGGTAGGCCTAGCAAGGTCACACGTTATCAGAGAGAGAGAGAGAGAGAGAGAGAGAGAGAGAGACACACACACACACACACACACACACACACACACACACACAGATACATACATATACACACACAAGGTGTGGGGGGGCGAAGGGTGGGGGAGTAGATAGATAGATAGATATTGGTAATAACAACAATATCAACTGATTAAAACATTACAAAAGCATTATACATATTAAAATGGTCTCTCTCTCTCTCTCTCTCTCTCTCTCTCTCTCTCTCTCTCTCTCTCTCTCTCTCTCTCTCTCAAAAAACAATGAGAGAAATCAGAAACAGAGAGGGAAACGGATGCCGCGCCGAAAACATTCGGCCGGCGTCCTGCCATCCCAGACTCGACAAACGTAGCTTTTGCGCCGTCACGGTGTTTACGATTAATTTAATATTCCCGTCTGGAGTTGTTCTGCAGTTGTCTGGAGTTCCCGCCCTCCCCCGCCTGGGCGGTGCTGGGGAGCGTCAGGGAGCCCAAGGTCTCCCTGGCGAGCGTCGCGGGGCTCAGGGGTTCCGGCAGGGCGTCTCGGCTCCCTCGGGGCGTCCATGGCGGTGCCGTAGATCCCGAGTGTCCAGGGCGGGGGGAGGGGAGGGCGTTTGGTGTTGTGTGTTGGTATGGGCGGGTCTTTTCTGGGGTGAAGGAGATTCATTCGTATCAGCACACGGCACCAAGGAAAGGCGATTTCAGAATAACTCCACGGCAGGAATATTACAGGTGATAAACACCGAAAATAAGGAAAATACACTGAAAGACCATCAGAAATAGGACAATACAGGAGAGGAATTCCAGGAAATAGATGAGATAGAAGCACAAATGAGAAAAAGGACAAAATAAAACAAAAACACACAAAACTAAGAAAAGAAGTTGGTTGGGTATAGGTATATGGCTGAGAGCTTTTTTGGGAAGGAGGAGACTCGCTGCACCATACGGCAGGCGATGGCGAGATAGATATACTCACTCACACGACAAAGAAAGAATATAACGGAGACAGAGGATAATACAAGGAATTCCCAGAAAAAAGAAATCAGATACAAAAATCCTGGGTGAAGGTTGGTGTGGTATATATATTGTTGCTTTGGGGTTGGGGGTGAAGGGAGACGCCGCTGTAAGAAGAGGCACAGGTAGAGAGAGGCGATGATACTACACACGACAAATAAATAGAGAAAATAAACGGAGACACAGGATAACAGAAAAAGAAATGCCAAAAAAAGAAATCAGATACAAAACACAACATTAGCAAAACGAACAACTAGGATTAAGGACTTTGGTGTGGTATGTTGGTACGGGCGAGGCTTCTCAGGGGTGAAGGAGACTCGTCTGTAGCAGGATACGGCACCAAGAAAAGCCGATATACAGTAGAAACAACACCAGAAAAAGGAAAATGAAGAAAGAGAAAATGAGAAAACCAGCACAAGGAAAATACAGGAAAAAGAACACCAGAAAAAAATAATACGACCTTAAAAAGGATGGGATGCTGACCCTGACTTAATCGTCGGGGTGGGATGCTGACCCTGACTTAATCGTCGGGGTGGGATGCTGACCCTGACTTAATCGTCGGGGTGGGATGCTGACCCCAGCTTGAATGTTGGGGTGGGATGCTGACCCTGACTTAACTGTCAGGGTGGGATGCTGACCCTGACTTAACTGTCGGGGTGGGATGCTGACCCCAGCTTGAATGTTGGGGTGGGATGCTGACCCTGACTTAACTGTCAGGGTGGGATGCTGACCCTGACTTAACTGTCGGGGTGGGATGCTGACCCCAGCTTGAATGTTGGGGTGGGATGCTGACCCTGACTTAACTGTCGGGGTGGGATGCTGACTCCAGCTTGAATGTTGGAGTGGGATGCTGACCCTGACGTAAATGTCGGGGTGGGATGCTGACCCTGACTTAACTGTCGGGGTGGGATGCTGACTCCAGCTTGAATGTTGGAGTGGGATGCTGACCCTGACGTAAATGTCGGGGTGGGATGCTGACCTTTAAAGGAAGGAAAATGAGTTGTTGCGATGTCTTAGTTTTATCGACAAAGGAATCGACGTTTTGGAAACAAAGAAAGGAAAATATGGTTTTGAGTTGGTTTAGTTTTATCGACAAAGGAATCGACGTTTTGGAAACAAAGAAAGGAAAATATGGTTTTGAGTTGGTTTAGTTTTATCGACAAAGGAATCGACGTTTTGGAAACAAAGAAAGGATAACAAGTTATTGCGACGTGTTTTTATCGACAAAGGAATCAACGTTTTGGAAACAAAGAAAGGAAAATATGGTTTTGAGTTCGTTTAGTTTTATCGACAAAGGAATCGACGTTTTGGAAACAAAGAAAGGAAAATATGGTTTTGAGTTCGTTTAGTTTTATCGACAAAGGAATCAACATTTTGGAAACAAAGAAAGGAAAATATGGTTTTGAGTTGGTTTAGTTTTATCGACAAAGGAATCAACGTTTTGGAAACAAAGAAAGGAAAATATGGTTTTGAGTTGGTTTAGTTTTATCGACAAAGGAATCAACGTTTTGGAAACAAAGAAAGGATAACGAGTTCGTGTCTACGGGGCTGGGCCTGAAAAGATGATTGTGATTTACATCTTGTTGGGGAATAATACGGTTTTGATTTGTAATATTGAGATTGTTTTGCGTTGTTAGGAAGGTGCGTTCCCCCACGTTAACAAATAATTAATTGAATTTATCCGCCATTTGACGATCGTTTATGAAGTTATTTTTATTAGTTTCTTTCATGTTGAGTGTGATGTCTTTTGTTATTTTCCATGTGGCCGCCGAATTGCCTCTTCAGTCGTAGATTTTTCTCTGTAATATGATTGTTCAGCATTACACACTAATGACTTTACTCTATTTCGTTGGTGTTTATATTGCTTTAGTATTTCAACATTATATCGATTTTGTTTTAGGCGCGCTTTAAGGGTGTTTCGTGTTGACATAGCTGAGCGAATTTCGTCGTTAAGTAAACATAAGTAAAGGAACGTCTTTTGCTTGAACTTATAATGTGAAAAGGCGAAGGTAATAATGAAACAATCACTCGTATTTGGAAGAGACTAGTGTCGTATTTATTTACATTCTTGGGCAAATAAATAAACAGCAGGCCTTGAAGGTTTGTCACGTATTTTCCTCACTAATAATCAAACCTGTCTCGTGGTAGTTTAGTATTGTAGTGAACCGTTCTGCTCCCTCGCTTTAATGTCATGTAAGTAATGGCTGCGAGAGAGTGCCATTCTATCTCCTAAATAAATAAGTATTCCCTAACGACCAACGCGGGTGACGGACGGCCCTTACTGTTGTGTTAGGTCGCCTGTCACGCAGAGAAACGATAAAACGATAAAAAGAAGTACACAGAGCAAGATTCAGTGCTCACAAGACATTTGTAACACACACACACACACACACACACACACACCACAGAGAGAGAGAGAGAGAGAGAGAGAGAGAGAGAGAGAGAGAGAGAGAGAGAATCACAGAGAAACAGACATAAACAGAGAGAAACAAAAACAGGGAAAGAGAGAACCAGAGAGAGTTAGAGAAAGATAGGTACAGAGAAAGAGAGGTACAGAGAAAAAGGTATAGAGAAAAAGAAAAACAAGGAGAAAGAGAAACATGAACAGACAAAGAGAAACAGAGAGAGACAGACAGAGACACACAGGCGCCAGACAAGCGTTTCTTAGTAGGAGAGGAAGTAAATTCTGCTCCACTCTGTTAGTAATTTAAACGTCAACAAACTTTACCTCAGACAAAGAAAAGGGAGGAGGGGAGGGGAAAGGAGGGAAAAGGAACCTGGGAATTATTTAGAGACGAAGAACGAGAGGAAAGACTTATGTATTTCTTCCCGGATTCAGAGGCAACACACGTACATGGTCTTGAAGTGTACATAGAGGGAGGTAAAAAGGGGAAAGTAAATTAGGAGTTTTTGAATGGAAGAAGGAAGTTTAGTGTTTACGATGACATAGATTTACACGAAGACAGCAAACATTTTAACATTTATTTTTTGGTTATTTGTAGTGTAGAAAGGTTTGAAAAGGAGAAGAGCAAGGAAGAAAAAGAGGATAAAGAGCTGAATAAATATAAGAAGAGAAAGAACAAGTTAAAAGAAAACAAAGAAACTCAACAAGAAAAGTCAAACATTGAAACATTTATTTATAGTTTCTTATATAGGTTGGGTTTGAAAAGGAGGAGGACAAGGAAGAAAAAGAGGAGGAAGAGATGAATAAAGATAAGAAGAGAAAAAGGACGAGTGAAAATAAAGGAAGGAAATTCAACAACACAAAGAAGGATACATTTAAGATTTTATTCATAGTTATTTAAAGTATAGAAAGGATTGAAAGGGAGGAGAAGGAGAACAAGAAAGAAAAAGAGGAGAAATAAATTAACAAATGTATGAAAAAAGAGAAAACAGAAGAGAGCAAAGTAACTCAGCATAACAAAGAAGCAAGAACTTTAGCATTTATTTATAGGTAATTGTAGTTCAGAAAAGTTTGAAAGAGAGAAGAGCAGGAAAGGAAAACGAGAGATAAATAAAAGAAGTAGAGAAAAAAGTTGAGATAAAGAAGTAGAGAAAAAGAAGGAAGTAGAGAGAAAGAAAGAAGTAGAGAGAAAGAAAAAAGTAGAGAGAAAGGCAGAAAGAGAGAAAGAAAAGTAAAAGAAGGAAGTAAAGAGAGAGAAAGAAGAGTAAAAAGAAGAAATCAAAGGACCTCAACAACACAAGTGGAACATAGCCATATTTGGGACCGAAAACACTTTATACAAGCCAAACATCAGACAAGGCACCTGGGTGAGCCACGACACAGTGCTTGATGACCGAGTAAGGAACAGATAGACCAACCTTTAACATGTAACACTGAAGCAACGCGATCTGAAGCACTAACACACAAAAACACAAAACTTGAAAACAAAACTCAACTCAAAACTCAACTGGAAGAGAGAGACCAACCCTTAACATATAACTTGTAATCGACACAAGTAAACAAATCACTCCGGTACACCAGTCAACTACAGTCACATATGAATAGAACAAGGGAATAGAGAATTGATTTATAAAGAAAAGTTGCATCAGCTCTTGTACGCCGCCACACAGTACTGAGAATAACAAAACACGCATATATACCGTCACGTAAGGAAGACACAAGAGAATAGCGAATTATTTAGTAAGGAAAGAATGCTTGCTTGCTCTCGACGCTGCCACACTGTACTGAGAATCGAGACAAAGCAGATCGGTCTAACACGGCACTAAATTTGACAGCCCTGCAGAGAATGAGGGATTATTTAATAAGGAAAAGGCGCCGCTTAACATACTGGAGAACAAAGAAGTCATCGTTGAGGTTTAGTGGAAAAAGAGAAGCCATTATTGTGAAACCAAATTATCGAATCTGTTTTGGCGTTGGCTTCCGCGGGTCCTTTCCTCCCCTCTGCTCTGCCACACAGTCCCAACACCTATTTTTTCCTCCCATATGTTACCTGTAGCTTACATATGAGAGGAAGGGACAGGTGTTGGGACTGTGTGGCAGAACAGAGGGGAGGAAAGGACCCGAGGGAGCCTACGCCAGAACGGCCTCGACATATTTGGAAGAGTATAGTTCAGGGAGGAAGTTGATCATTGTTGTTAAGTGCGACAGAAAGGCTGACGTTAAAGGAAAGAGGATACTGCTTGAAGTTGTTATGCAGCCTTAGTAAGAAGTGGGACTGTGCCATTGAAGAGATTGCAACTATGATTTCACGCATTCGTCACTTCTTTGTTTCTTCTGGTGACGTTGAAAAAAGTATGACCAGAAAATTGGGCAGTGGAAAAGAAAGGTATCTAGTACAGCATTGAATCTATATATATTTTTTTTTTCCGACTTGTTACTTTTGTTTATTTAGATGTATTTAATATCTTATGGAATTTTTAGGAAGTTCGTTTATTCACAAGGATATTACTATTTTTTTTACCTATTTAAAGCCTTGCTACTTTTAATAATCGACTAAATAGTTCATTTATGTGTTTTCTCCCGGCTGCTTCCGCTCTTTGCCACGCAGTTCCACGCTGGAATCCATTAATCCATCGACTGAAGCGTCACTGGGGAAGACAAACGTGAACTGGACCGTCACCAGAAATATGTCTCTAAAAGAAAAAGATTCAATGCGGCGTTCATGGGATTCGTAGGAGAATTTTCTGTTCTTTATTGGAATGTCACGCGAGGTGCTTCCAGGTGTGTGTGGGCGACAGGTGAACGAACGAGGGAAAGGGTACTGTAGAGGAGGGGAAAGGGGAAGGTGGAGCGAGGGTATTATGTGTACCGTGCAGGTCTGTGCGTGAGGAGAAGCAGTCTGGCTATGTAGCTGTCTTAACGTTCTTCTTTGTGATAGGAGAAAGACCACAATGGAAGTAAGGGGACATTCAAATCTTCATAACAAGGGATTAGGGATGTTAACTCGTTACCAGAAGTCTTAACATTCATTTGGTGATTAGATAAAGACTATAGTGATAAAGAATACAGCATAAAATTGGTTTCTATAATCACCTTAGTCTACCGATTAAGGTTATTAGCTGGGAATATACAGTCACTCGTTTTACAAAGACTCCACATGTAAATTCCTTAAGTAATTGAATGCCGAGGTGAGGAAGACTTACGGATTAGATTAAGTCGTACAAAGAGGATTAATAACAACCGCTAGCATTACGTCTGTACATTGAACCTTAAGTAGGGAAATGGGGAGAGGGTTGAGCGCTGCAAAGTACTGTCCATATTTCTCAGGTGTGTGTTTGTCGTGGAGGTGACGGAGTGGCTGTTTCTAATAAGCTTAAGGTGCAATTGTTCGTCTTCTTCTTTTACTCCTTTTTTTCTCTTTCTCTTTTTTTTTTTTTTTTTGGGCACACAAATTTCAGCAAACATTAATAAAAAAAAGCTATTCCTTCTTTACTGCGTTTAAAAAGAATCCAAAGAATCTTGTCCTTGTTTTCTTCCTATTTACATTTATTTTCATCATACTTCTCATTCTTGCTTCTTTTTCACGCTATTCCTTCTTTTTACTCCTTTTTTTCTCTATCTCGTGTCCTTGTTTTCTTCCTATTTACATTTATTTTCATCATACTTCTCATTCTTGCTTCTTCTTCACGCTATTCCTTCTGTTTCTTCTTCTTTTTCTTCTTCCTAGGCTAAGAAAAAGAGAGCCCATAAGGGAGGTGATTGACCGGTTGTGTGAGGGGACTGCTGGGGCCTAAAAAATTCCACGAGTCCCCCTCCGGTGCGTCCCCTTCCAGCGTGTTACCAGCGAGCTACAAATACTCAGCACACGACCAATTAACCTCGACTTCCATTGTAATTTCGGGTACATAGCGGAACGTGGCCGCGAGAATGAACTTTGCTATGGAGTGTACCGTCGTAAACACACGCCTGACCGCTCCAATATAACCCAATAACTCTAATAACACACACACACACGCACCCCAGTCTAGTACTCCCCTCACTCCCACTACCCCATCTTGAATGCATGAGACGCGTGTACGGTAAACAGTATAAGGGATGAAGTATAGAGGTGATTTGGGTGGTGGAATACAGCTATTTAAGGAGACGCGTGGCAGTGCTGTTAGGGAGGGAGAGGCGACCATGTATTAAAGGTGTAGTGTAGGGGAACGGAACAGGCGTGGAATGAGTTATAGAAAGAAAGAATAGATATACGTAACAGTTTAACAATATGGAAGTGTACAAGGAAGAGATAATAGTAATAAGGGTTGGAATAGGTCAAAGAAGAAAGGAAGGAATAGTTTTTTTTTTTTTTTACAGCAAAACGAGACAGCACAAGGGCACACACAAAAAAGGAAACAACAATAAAAAAAATGCCCACTACTCGCTTGGGTAATAAAATGGGTAATAAAAAGTAAAACAGGTGTAAACGGAGCCAAACAAGAGAACAAACAGGTGTGGGGAAAGAGTAAGAGAGTAATAGATAGGTGTTGAATGAGAAAAAAAAGGACAACCAGGTGTATGTAGTTTAAACAGGGAAGTCATTAACAGGTGTGACGTGTCAAGGGAGTAAGGTCCTTGGAGACAGCTGCGTCACCATCCTAAAGATAGATTTCATGACACTTAACGCAATTCCCCTTGATGAAGATGCAATGATGGCCCTTTAAACGTGTGTGGGTGGAAGTGGGTGTGTGTGTGAAGTGTGTGAGTGAGTGGGGAAGAATGAGATATAAGAGAAATGGCCACATGTAAGTTTAGATACACAGCAAACGCGGAAATGTGCTATGAAGTTAATTCGGAACAAACTTATTAAAAAGAAAATAACTTATTAAATAAATTGGCGCTGGCAGAGATTGAACCAGTATACTTTTTTTTCCAGTTTGAAGTTTGAGACACAGGATTACGAAAGCACTGAAGGAGAAAATAAGAAAGAGACATTTATTCGACGATATTCCTCCCCCTGACCTACTTTAAATTACTTTTTGGTCTCCTCCTTCTCCTCCTCCTCACACCCTTACTCTTCACCCCCTCCTCCTCACCCCCCCCCCCCTGTTCCTCTCCACTTCCTCCTCCTCTCCCTCTTCTAATATACAGTTTTAAGAAAGGAAAAAATACAATCCACACTTTTTCCCTCCACGCCTTTACCTGGGCAATTTAGGACTCATTACCTGTTTAAAGCTTTTCCTCATCCGGCACACCTGGGCGGCCACCTGGTTACCCCCCTCCCCCCTCTCACCTCCCCCTCCCCCCTAAATGGCATCAGACCAGCTTATGTAAGAGGTCAAGGGAGTTTAAATTATTTTTCGTAGCGGAGAAATGGCGCCAAGGGAGTGTGTAAGGGGAAGGAAGGGAGTGTGTGTGTGTGTGTGTGTGTGTGTGTGTGTGTGTGTGTGTGTGTGTGTGTGTGTGTGTGTGTGTGTGTGTGTGTGTGTGTGTGTGTTTTCATGGTGTTTTGGGCTTCATGGATCAGAGTGTTAAATTATGCAAATGCAGATTGAGTTTGTATGGTGATTTCTCTGAGCTGTATGTGTGTAGGGGGGGAGGGTGAGTGTGTGGGTGTGAGTAGGGGGGTGGAGGTTGTGTGTGTGGGTGTGGGTAAGGGGGTGGAGGTATGTGTGTGTGTGTGTGTGTGTGTGTGTGTGTGTGTGTGTGTGTGTGTGTGTGTGTGTGGTGAGTAAATTGTGTGTATGTGAGAGAAAAAAATAAAACACAGACAGGGCAGAGCAATACGTACTGGGTAATATTATTCCAATTTTCCACACACAAAAAAATTCATTAACCAAGAGAACTGAATACATTTTACCACGTACCTAATACAATCCTTATTACTTTTTATCTTCAGTTTTGTTTTATCGAGCAAATTGTAATCCTCTCTCCTCCTCTCTACCTATTTATCTATATCTAAATCGACTTCTATATATCTACCTATCCATACACCTAATCATCTCCATATATGCAACACAATAACACCTGAAAAATTAGACTGACACAATTTCAGTTTTGTTTTATGGAGCAAATTGTAATCCTCTCTCCTCCTCTCTACCTATTCATCTATATCTAAATCGACTTATGTGTATCAACCTATCCATACACATTTCATCGCCAAAGAACACATATTTGACAAGGCTTTCGTGGGAGTTGTGGGCATTTCCAGGAGTAGTTTTATGACCCTGGTGGTAGTTTGACCCTTCTTCTGTACCATGAACCTACACAAACACGTATTAGAACCCGACTGAACTTCTTTTTGGCCTTTGAAAATAGTTGATGTGAGAAGCGAAGATGTCTTATAATACCGACGAATATCACCTGAAAAATTAGACTGACACAATTTCCACAGAACGAACTCACAGGTAACCAGGAATATGCCACTCAGCCCTACCCAGCGGCTCACCTGTAATCAGTAATGCAGGGTTATTATAAATGTTGCCACTAATATGTAATTAACCCGCTAATAGACTTACTCACTTACCTGGACACATTTCATAATTAAAACCCGTGAAATGGACTGATGGTGGTTAACGGGTGAATTATATTGAACATTTGGGAACGATAGAGAGAAAAGGCCGCTATGTGTAACTTCTGTGCCTAATCCTTTTCCTCCTTTTTCTCCTCCAGTTATCTTCTTTCATCTTACTCTGAATTATCTTCTTTTTTTCTGCTACTACTTTTCCTCCTCCTCCTGCTTTCCTTTTCCTTTTTCCTTTTCTTCCTACTTTTTTTCCTGCTATTTCTCTTTTTTCCTCCTCCTGTTCCTTCTATTCGTCCTGTATCCCCCTCCTTTTCCTCCTCCTACTATTTCGCTCTCTTGCATTTCCTCCTCCTAATCTTCTTCCTCCTACTCCTCCTCCTCTTTGTCCTCCCCGTCCCCATCGTATTTTCCTTCCTCCTCCTACTCCTCCTCCTCTACATTCTCCTCCTTTCCTAATACCAACATACTCTACTTCACTATTGATTTCCATATGACAAATGAAAATAAGTTAATTAATTTTACGAAGTCATATTTTATTATTATTATCGTGATTTTATTTTTTTAGGCAATATGATCCCGAATGTAACTTTATTAATGCACCTGCGAGCCGTACCTGCCCAGTGATTGATGGAAAAGAAATTAATGGTTTTGTTTATTGATGAATTGGTGATGTGTGTGTGTGTGCCGCGTTTGAGGTAAATATGGAGGCGGATAAAGTTTTTTTTTGTTTGTTTGTTTTTTTGTTTTTTGTTTTTTTTCCGTCCGTCGCTTGTACCGCTGTTTGAAAATAATATAATGAGAAGTTTGTGAAATTTGGTGATGCGAAAATTGCACCGAAATGAATTTGTCAATATGCACGCGCTCATTCACCCAATAATGCACACACACACACACACACACACACACACACACACACGTACGTCTGCTCTGTGTGTGTGTTTTATGAAATCGGATTTTCTCTTATTGCCATGAATTGATTATACCGTTAATGCCCCGGCGATAGAGAGAGAGAGAGAGAGAGAGAGAGAGAGAGAGAGAGAGAGAGAGAGTACTGATTTCTCTTCATTTACTTTTTTCATATGTCTTTCATGTTTCTTCGATCACTCTGCCTCCTTTGTTGTAAAAAAAAAATACTTAACCAATTTTTCTTCATAATTTGCTTACTATATTTAATGAGGGATCTTGCAAACATGTCTTCATCAACTTACTAATGATACTCTAATTATCTTCATTACCGAGTTGTTTTTGTATACATTTTTTCCCAGCTTCATATGTTCATTATCTCACCATCTAATTAGCTTCATCACCATGTCATTAGTTTTTGTCTCATTTCCATCAATTAAGTTTCATTGCAACTAATTTCGGGAACGTGATATTTGCATTTCTCGTGATGATAATAATCCTGTGTGTGTGTGTGTGTGTGTGTGTGTGTGTGTGTGTGTGTGTGTGTGATATTAGGTCTCTGTTCCTTCTTGGTTCTCTCTCTCTCTCTCTCTCTCTCTCTGTCTCAGTCTCAGTCTCAGTCTCAGTCTCAGTCTGTGTGTGTGTGTGTGTGTGTGTGTGTGTGTGTGTGTGTGTGTGTGTGTGTGTGTGTGTGCGTGCTACATGTTAACACTAAACCCAAACAAAAAACAACACCATTTTTCTCTCCTAAGCTAAAACAGTTCCACCACCACCACCACCTTCACCTGGTTAATTAGAACTCCTTACCTGTCCTGTCGTGCCGAGGTGTCGTTGGTGAGTCGTGTTATGAGAGAGAGAGAGAGAGAGGATATTCAATGCTTCTGGGATATCTACTGGCACACGTTTCCTGCCTCCTCCTCCTCCTCCTCCTCCTCCTCCTCCTCCTCCTCTGGGTAACTTGCGGCGCTTGAAGTGGAAGTCCTAAGTTGTGTCTAAGTGGAGGCTCTGAAACCTTCCCTAATTGCCTTCCTTCTCCCCCTCCTCCTCCTCCTCTTCCTCTTCCTTCATTTCCTTCTCCTCCTCTTTCTCCTCTATATTTGCTACTTTGCTCCACTTTGTACACTTTTTCTTGCTCTTCCCTCCCTCTCCTTACAAGTTTTCGTTATCTTCTTATTCTTTCTTATTCTCCTCCTTAGCCTCTCCTTTTCCTTCTCCTCGTCTTGCTTTTCTCCTTTCCTCCTTTTCTTTTTTTTCGTCCTTCATTTCTCTACTCGCTCCCTTCTTACCATACAATCTTTACTTCTTTTCCACTTTTTTTCTTCCAAGTTTCTTTTTATCGTAATCTGTCTCCTTGTTTTCTTCCTCGTTCTCCTCCTCGTTATGGGTTTCCTCCTCCTCCTTCCTGCTCCTTTATCCTCTTCCTCCACCTCTCCCTCCAGTTCCTCATTCTCCTCCTGCGGTCCGGACAGCATGATATATTGTGCCTGTTTAATACACAAATGGAGTCGGGCCGCGGAAAAGGGAAATAAAGGCAGGAAAAAAAGCTTAGAAGAATGACCGATCCTGCCGCGCCATTGACGGTGAAAAGTGGAACATTCCCGCGGCGAGATCAATTAGGAGAGAGGGAGGGAGTAAGAGAGAGAGAGAGAGAGAGAGAGAGAGAGAGAGCATCCATCAGCATCCATTATTATTCCCCGCCTTTGTTTGGTCGTTTAGTTCCCGTCGACTCGTTTGTTGGTTTATCTTTTTAATGTCATCGGGTCGTTTGTCTGTCCATTGCGTGCCTTATCACCGGCGCGGGAACTCAGGTGATAAGGGTGGCCAGGTATTGAGCGGTCTCCCCCCCCTCTCTCTCTCTCTCTCTCCTAATCATCTCGAGTCAGGCTAACGAGATTAAAGCCAGAACATTTTCAATCAATTTTCTTGTGATTCTTCAATTTTCTATCTTACTCTCTTTCTTTTCCTTGTTGCTTTTTTTTCTTTTGTCCTTAATTTTCCTCATGTATTTATTCTATCTTTGTTTTCCTTTTTCCTCCCGATTCTTTCCTTTGCTCCTGTGTTTTTGCCTAATATAATTTTTTTGTTTTTGTTTTCTTGGTCATTTATCTTTTTGCCTCTTCCTCTTTTATCTCCTTTCTGTTACTGCCAATTCTTCTCTTTATCTTGTCTCTCTTTACTCTTCGTCTTCTAACATTCTGCCACTCGGTTCTCTTGATTTTTTTTATTTGCTCCTTTTCCTCTTTTATCTCCTTCCTCTTCCTTTCTGCAATTCTTTTTCTTTATCTCTCTCTTCCCTCTTAAATCTTCGTTATCCTACGTTCTATCACCGTTCTTTCCTTTTATCTTTTCAACTCTATTCCTTTTCTATCCTTTCTCTTTCTGCTACTTTTTTCTTCATCTCTTTTCTCTCCTAAATCTTCGTCATTCAGCCTTTTCTTACTCCTCTTTTTTTATTTTTTAACTTTTTACTTCTTATTTTATTTTCTATCTCTTACGTTATGTCATTTTTTCGTTATTATTTTCCTTTCTCAAATTCTGCTGTTTTCTTTTTTTTTTTTTTTTTTTTTTTTTTTTTTACTGGGTCTACTTCATCTTGCTTTCTGACACTGTTTTCTATTATTTGTCGTTTTTATATCTTTTCCTTTTACGTTTTCACTCTTTTTTGTTTTTCTTCTTTATGCTCCCCTTTGGAATAGCCTTTACCCGCCCCCTCCCCCCCCAGTGTTGCGATGTTGCAGGAGTGTTGGGAAAAATATATATAACTGTGTTTCTGAGGGTTATTTTTTCCCGTGAGGCGTTTTGGCGTTAGCGTCTGTGAATTTTTTTTTTTTTTTTTTTTGTGTATGTGAACGATCTTTTTTTTTCATTCGTTTTTGTATGCTGCATTATTGTCGTGAAGTGTTTTGGGCGTTAATTTTTGTGGAGGTGTTATTTACTTATTTATTTTGCCACTATTTTCTTATATTTCATCTCTTCACTTCTTCCTCTTTTACATCCCTCTTATTTTCGCAACTTTTTTTTATCTCTTTCTCTAGTAAATCTTTATCCTATGTTCTGCCAATCTGTTCTTCATTTTATCTATTCACCTCTTCCTTGTTCTTATATTTCATCTTCTCACCTCTTCCTCTTTTATCTCCCTCCTCTTATTATCGCAACTTTTTTTTATCTCTTTCTCCAGTAAATCTTCTTCCTATGTTCTGCCAATCTGTTCCTCATTTTATCTATTCTATCTCTCTCTTTTATCTCCTACCTCACACTTTCTCCAACTTTTTCTGTTTTCCTTTTAAATCTTCATCTTACTCTCTGCCAGTCTGTTCTCTTTCATTTTATTTTTTCAGCTGCATATTTTATCTCCATCTTACGTAACACCACTTTTTCTTGACCTTTTTTCTTCCTCTTAATCCCTTGCTACTTTTTTCATTAGATTTTGTTTTCGTTTAATCTACTTCATCTTACTTTCTGCCACTCAACTGTCTCTCTATTTCTCTTTTTTTATCTATTTCCTCATTCATTTTCACACTTTTTGTTTCTCTTCTTTGTTGTTGCCTTTTCTCTCTCTCTCTCTCTCTCTCTCTCTCTCTCCCCCCCCCCCCCCAATGTTGCGGTGTTGCAGGGGTGTTAGGAAAAATGTATATAACTGTGTTTCGGAGTTGTTTTTTTTTTGTTGTTTTTTTCTTTCCCGTGAGGCGGTTGGGCTTCAGCGTCTGTGCATTTTTTTATATTTCTCTTTTTTTGGGTAAACGGTCAGGGGTTTTTTGCTTTGGGGTTTTTTTCATTAATCTTTGTATGCTGTTAGTTAGTTAGTGGTTTGGGCGTTTAGTTTGTTGTTTTGCTTTTTGTTTTCCTTATTACAAGCGGCCAGATTTTTTTACAGCGATATTTTTTTGCTGTATAACCATCTCCCGTTTTAGCGCTGTTTTTTGTGTTTTTTCTACTTTTTTTTTTGCGTTGTAAGTCAATATCCAAAGGTGACTTTCACTTTCTCGTTTTGCTGTTGGTACTTATTTTTCCATTGGTCAAATTTCTCTCTGAAAAAAAAAATTAAGAGGAAGTAAGAGATTTTCCTTTCTATAGATATATTTCCTCTTTTCCTCTTTTGTATTTCCTTCTTCTTTAACTTTTCTTAATTTGTCTTTTTTCCAGCTATATTTCCTTTTCTTTTGTATTTCCTTCTTTTAAAAACTTTTACTGAAAAAAATATGATAAAGAAAGGAGGCAGAAAAAGATTAAAACTGAGAAAAAACATAGGAATTAGAAATAAAAACAAATACAAGCGATAAGGAAAAGAATAATTAGAAAGAAAAGAAGTGAAAGAGAATCAAGGGAGGTACAGCGTGTTGGCGTAGGTGGTTGTAGAAAAATTGAGTGGTAATTGTAATATAGCCAATCTGTCTATTTCTATCTCCTCATCTATCGGTCTCTATCTGCGCTGGGTCTGGGCAAACACACGATGGAGGGAGACTTCAAATACTTGTTCCCTGAAATTATATATATTCGTACTTCTCTTAGATATCTTATTGCCGCGTCTGGGGGGGTGTTGATGCTGCTTCTGACACGCCCTAGAAGTTGTAGTAGTAGTAGTAGTAGTAGTAGTAGTAGTAGAGAGTAGAGGTAGTGGTGGTGGTAAATGTTATGGTATATATAAGCGCTATTCCTCTCTGCCTTTCCTTTCTTAGATATATTTATTGTTTTTGTATTTCCTTTTTCTTTTACTTGTTTTCTTAGTGTCTGTCTTTTCTATTTATTTAATTTTCTTTTGTATTTGTGTTTTTTTCCCAAGCTTAATTGATATCTTGTTTTCTTTTGTATTTTCTTCCTTTACTTGTTTTCTTAATTCGTTTTTTTCCTTAGCTTTATATATTTCCTCTTTTCTTTTGTATTTCCTTTTTACTTGTTTTTTTATTTCTATCTTTCTCTCCAGCTTTATTTCCTCTTTTCCTTTTTATTTCCTTCTTTTCTTACTTGTTTTCCTATTTTGTCTTTTTTCTATCTATATTTCCTCTTTTCCTTTGCATTTCCGTCTTTTTGTACTTGTCCTTAATTTCTGTCTTTTCTCTCTAGTCTTTTCCCTCTTTTCCTTTATATTTCCTTCTGTTTTTGCATTTGTTTTCTTCTTACAAGTCCCAACCATAGCAGCAACAGTAACACACACAGAGCAACAAAAGTATAAGTATTTTCATTATTATCACTATTATTATTACAATTATTATTATTATCAACTTTCTCCTCAATGCATAAAATTTTCTCGTGTAACCCTCACATTAATTACTCCTATGCCTCCCGCGAGTCTCCAGAATACCAAGAACAAAAGAGGAGGAATAAGAAAACATGTAGAGTGTGTGCCCGGAAAGTAAAAATTAAACCTCACAAAAGCTCGCTCTCCTTCGTGTTTTGTTAGAGGGAGGGTGAGAGGGAGGTTGAAAGAGGGTGAGTGAGGGTGAGGGTGTGTGAGGGTAAGGGTGAGAGTGTGTGATTGTGAGAGTGTGTGTGAGTGAGAGAGAGAGAGAGAGAGAGAGAGAGAGAGAGAGAGAGAGGGAGATAACTACGAATAAGAAAAGTGAGAAGCCAAGGAATAGGATGAAAGATAAATAAAGGAAAATAAACAAAAATATATAAAAAAGAGAAAAAGAAAAATTGAGAAAGAATGGAATGAAGAACGAGAAGAGGGGACATAAAAAGAAAGAAAGATAGAAAGAAAGGATGAAAGAGAAAGAAAGAGAGAGAAAAAAGTGTTACCATCTACTTCTCAGCACTAGACTATATTTTTTTCGCCTCGTGTTGGTAAAAATAGTGTAGGAAACGTTGGACAGGGGCACAGAATTGGGGTGATGTGTGTGTGGTGGTGGGAGGGGAGGAGAGGGGAGTGGAGGGGAGGTGGAGAGGGCAGGGGGCAGGTCAGGCATTTAGTGTGTGGAGAGGGTGGAGAAACGCAAAGACCAAACCGAGGAGGAGAAGTGGATAAAAATAGCAAAAGAAATGGTTAGTTTGGTGAGTTGGTGAAAGGCTAAAAGGGTGATTGTGGAAGAGAAGGAATGTTAAGGGGAGATAATGTAGTGGAGGAAAAGTAGATCAAGAATGGAAAATGTGTAAAATAATGTTTGGGGAAGAGGCAACAGTAACAACAACAACTACTACTACTACTACTACTACTACTACTACTACTACTACTACTACTACTACTACCACCCTTCCCGCTTTGCAAATCCATCTTTTACTCGTTTCTTCATGCTGTCAGCTTAGTGGGTGGAATGGTTTATAGTTTTGTGATTTTTTTTTTACAGAAGAGGAGACAATTCAAGGGCGTGAAAAAAAAATAATGAAAAAAAAAAGCCCGCTACATACTGCTCCCGAATAGAGTACATAGGAGTGGCCAAAAAGAGAGGTCAATTTCGGGAGGGTTATTGGATTATAGGTTTGTTTTACCTGTTGGCGAAGAGCTGGGAGGCTGTTGCGCTGTTTGGGGGAAAAGCTCTCTGGATGCGGTTTCTCAGACGCTGCCACCTCTCACGTTAACCATTTCCAAGGGCCAAAAAGGAGATCAATCGGGCTCCCATGAGTGTTTTCTTAGGTTCAGGGTACAGAAGAAGGGTCAGACTACCACCAGGGTCATCAAACTACCTCTGGATATGCCCCTAACCCCTACGAAAGTCCTGTCAAATGTGAGTGTGTGTGTGCGGCGAGGCGCTTGAGAATATGGACCCTGGAGGCGCCCCTGGGTGGTGTCGGAACCCAATCGGTGCACGTTACCCCCCCCCCCCCCACACACACACCCGCCCCACCCCACCCCCGTCACACACAGGATGAAATAAAAGGAAGAAAAATGTAAGAAAATTTGAGTGAAATAGATAAAAGGGAGTGTCTTTTATTTCTTTCCCTTTTACTCGGCATTATTCCTCCTCTGTGGGTGTTGGATTTGAGGCTACACTAGACTAGACTTATTTCATTTTCATAAACATATTTTTGAATTAATGGCGCGTGTAAGCTGACCCCTGTAATTACTTTCACCGTGATTGAAGTGTGAGTGTTTAATCCCCTTTCACCTCCCCCCCATCCCCTATTCCCCCTCTAAATCCTATTCCTGTCCCTTCTATCCCCATCACCCCTCCCCTCTCCCTCCACTTCTATCCCCCTTTTCCTCTCCAATCTCCCCTTTCTTCTCCCATCTTCTCCCTCTCCCATCCCCCTTTCTCTTCTCCCCCATCTTCCTTTCCCTCTCCCATCTCCCTCCATTTTCTCCCCCTTTTCCTCGCTACCTCTGCTTATCCCTTCCACCTCTCTCAGTCCCCCTTCCACCTCACCCCATCTCCCTTCCACCTAACCCCATCCCTTTTCCACTTTTTTCCATTCTCCTTGACTCTCCCATCCCCCCTTCCTTCTCCCTCCACCATCTCCCTTTCCCTCTCCATACTCCATTTCCCTCACCCCATCCCCTTTACACTTCTCCCCATCTCCCTTCACCTTCTTCCCACCCCACTTCCTCTTCTTCCAACCCCCACTTCTTCTCCCCATTCCCCTTCCACTTCTCCCCACCCCCATTCCTTTTCTTCCCACCCCCCTTCCTCTCCTTCCCACCCCCCTTCCCCTTCTTCCCACCCCCGTATCCTCTTCTTCCCATTCCCCTTCCACTTCTTCCCACCCCCCGCTTCCTCTTCTTCCCGACACAACGATCCAATCATCAATCAATGCGCTTCTTCCCTATCCCCCTTCCACCTGTCCCTATCCCCCTTCCACTTCTTCCCACCCTCTCCACTTCTCCCCATCTTCTCCTCTTCCCTCCCTCCTCTCTCCCCCCCGGCCTAGCGTGTTAATACCCCCACGCACTCAGTCACTCCTCCACAAAGACACGCACATCACGCTGAATGGTTAATGCTGGCGATCACTCCGCCGTCACTCAGCACTTTGGAGGCTTGTGTTTTTATCATAATTTTACTTAACCAGTCCAGTTTTTTTACACCGCCATTATTATTTTCACTCAATCATCACCACCATACCAGAAGCACATGAACACAGACGTATAAACATACACACACAAAGAATACGTAAATAAATAAGTTAGATAAAAAAAATAGAAACAGTAAAAGGTAGACAAAAGGACATACGTGTGTGTGTGTGTGTAATGGGAAATAAGGTGGTGTTTGCATATTTATTCTCTCTCTCTCTCTCTCTCTCTCTCTCTCTCTCTCTCTCTCTCTCTCTCTCTCTCTCTCTCTCTCTCTCTCTCTCTCTCTCTCTCTCTCTCTCTCTCCTCCCTTTTCTATTTATCTATCTCCCCTCCCTCCCCTCCCTCCCTCCCTCCCCCCTCGCATCAGGTGTCGCTAATTACCCTAACAAACAGGTATCACACAAACGGCCATTCATACACAATTACGCATCATTTTTTTTATGGCAGTATTAGTAATTTTGCTCCCTGGAATGATGTAAAACAGATATATGCATTAATAATTTTTTTTTCCTGCCGTACGTGTTAATAACTTTTCATGCAATTTCCTTTTTTTTTCACTTTTTTTTTCACGCGCGTCTGCACTCAATTCTACAATGTTCCCGCTATGCATGGTCGCGCCGCCGCCTGTGTGTGTTGTTTATAGATTAATTACTGGGTGTGTTATTACCGCTGGTCTGCGTTGGGATGGGTGCCATTAATCACATCTCGCTAACAACCCTTACCCCTAACTACCCTCCCTGATGCCCTAGCTACCCTCCCTCCCTCCCTGCCTCCCGTCCCTCCCTGTTCACGCCCCTGTCATTATGTGTTTACTGTTACATCAATCTCACCTTTTTGTCATTTCGTGCGGTACATATTTTGGTACTTCATATATATTGTTTTTGTTTTCTCGGCAATATTTATCTATCACTTCTACTTCAGCCTTTTATCTTTTCACCTCTTCCCTTCTTACTTCATTTGCTGCCTTTAATAACTTCTACTTCATTTTTTTCTCATTCCACTTTGTCCTTTTACTTTTTCCTAACTCTTTCCTAAACCTGTTAATATGATCTTCACAGTCATCCCTCGCTATTACTTCTTAGGAACGTCTTTTTTTTATCCATTCCGCCTTCTATCAATCTCCTTTTATAACGCCCACTCCTTTTAAGGTTATACATATTTCCCTACCGTCGTCAACCTCCTCCTAATCATCTTTGTTTTCCTTTTAGTCAATTTCCTTTCTTATCCACCACTCACTCGAACGCTTACGAACTTCTATCACCTTTTCCTTTTCCGTCTCCTTACGCAATTTCCTCTCGCCGCAGTATTTTCCTAATCCCCTGTTTACCTTTCTCTGGCCGTCCCCCGCTATCAGGTATCAGGCACGTTATTTATTAAACCTCGTATTTACCAGTCTTTTTCACTTCTATCAGCTGAAGGAGGAGGAGGAGGAGGAGGAGGAGGGCGCTCTGAGAAGCATAAAAAGTGAAAGAACGAAGGTGGGAAAGTTGAGGGAGAGGGAGGAAAAAAAGAAGAGGAAGGGAAGGGCACTTGAGAAAGGACTAAAGAAGATGGGGAAGGAAAGAAGAGGAGAAGAAGACTTGGAAAAAGGAAGGTTGAAGGGAAAAGGGAATGGATAGTAAACGGAGTAAGGACATAGGAAAAAAGAGCTGGAAAATGCTAGACAAGGAAGGCAGGAGGAAAGGAAAAAGAAGAAAATAGGAGATGAAGTAAAGGTTAAGGAGCTGAGAGTAAATGGGGAAGGAAAAAGGAGTAGGGGAGAGAGAGAGAGAGAGAGAGAGAGAGAGAGAGAGAGAGAGAGAGAGAGAGAGAGAGAGAGAGAGAGAGAGAGAAGAGGGAAAAGTGGGAAGTGGCGAGGAGCACCGAGTTCCCAGCGCTAACCTAACCTTGTAATCTGAGTCCATTCACTTCTCCGCCTCTCGGGACCGCCTCGGCATTGGTCTATTTTATCGGGGCTCCTGAATAGACTGAAGGCGGAGAGGTTACCTTTGAGCGCCGGGCTGGAACATGGAAGGTGGAGGGGGGGGGCGGTGGCGGGGTCTGGGGTAGGCTGAGGTGAATGGTTGAGGGGAGTGGAGGGGAGCAAAAAGTGGGAATGGGAATGACTGGGGAGGTGGTGTTATACTGTATGTGAGTAAAAAGTGGAAATGGAAATGGGTTGGACGGGTAAGGCTTTGAAGGTGGAGTGGGAATGACTGGGATGGGTTAGGTTCTAGTTATGGTGGTGGCGTGTGTGGAGGAAAGACGGGGAAGTAGGAATGGAGTGGTGGATGTGGTGTGTGGATAAGAAGTGGAAGTGGGATTGACAGGGGCTGGTGGAGCTGTGAAGGTGGAGTGGGAATGGCTGGACTGGGCTGGGTTATAGTTATGGTGGAAGTATGTATGGGATTAAGAAGTAGGAATTGGACTGACTGGGGTGTGATGGGGCATTGCAGTAAAGTAGGAATGGAAATGGGAATGCAGTAAAGTAGGAATGGGACTGACTGGGGTATGATGGGGCCTTGCAGTAAAGTAGGAATGGGAATGGGAATGGGAATGCAGTAAAGTAGGAATTGGACTGACTGGGGTGTGATAGGACCTTACGGTAATAGGAAGATGAAGAAAGAGGTATAGCGGAATGACTGTATAAGCGATCCACTGAAGGGATGTGGAGGTGAGGGGTGCATGAGAGCCGTAGAGTGGACGTGTGGCTACCTGGGTTTATGAGGTGGAAGATCAGAAAGAAAAGCGTATAAGAGAAGGCGTAAGAAAACCTTGGGATGGTCGTGGGTGAACTATCTGCACTATTGACATAAGGGTACGTAGCGAATGGTGAGTCAGCTGGGGTTGGAATAGGTGGAGTGGAGTTGAGTGGAAGTGGGTGAAGAAGAAGAAATGGGTGAAGGGAAGGGAAAGGGGAATGTGGAAGTGGAGAAGTATAGGGGAGTGGAATAAGCTCACAGGGAAGGGAAGGGAATAGAGGAAGGGGCAGAACAAGGATGGAGGAAATGATGTGGAAGTGGAGAAATGGTGGTGAGAGAAATAATGTCCATAGAAAAGGAAACGAAAAAGGAATGGGAAGAAGAGAGGAAGCAAAACAGGGAAGGACGGGGAGAGAAGCACCAGGGATTTGGACCCAGACGAGGAAGAGCTGGATAGATAATAGATGCTGGCAGTTGTGAGGGGAGCAGCGGGGCGGGGCTAGGGCGGGGATACGGGGCGGGGCAAGAGACAAGATACACAGGCTACAGCGGGAGGCAGGAGCAGTTAAGACGAAGTAACAGTGGGACGGGACCAGCTGAGGATAAGACGGGAGGAAGATGCGACAGATTCCGAGGCGAGTAGAGAATAGGTACGCTCCGAGGTGGGACTTGAGAGGAAGAAGCAGGAAGGAGATGGGAGAGATTGGGCTTTAGAGGAGATGGAATGGAGATGAGTGAGACTGTAAGCTTTGGGGATAAATGGGAAAGATATGGGGAAAGATAGGATTGGCGCGGCGTTGAAGACTATGGCTGGTATTTTCAGACACTTTCGCTTCTCACATCAGCTAGTTTTAAAGGTCAAAGAGGGGGTCAATCGGGTTATAGTGAGTGTTATTGTAGGTTCACGGTACAGAGAAAGGGCCACACTACCACCAGGGTCATAAAACTACCTCTGAAAATGCCCAAAACTCCTACGAAAGCCTTGTCAAATATGTGAACTTGGGGGACAAAATGTTTTAAAACACAACCTTATGAAATGGAGATGAATGCGATGTTAAAGCTTAGGGAGATATGGGGAAAGAGGAGAGTAAATGGGGAGTAGTGATCATCATAAGGAAATACACTTGTTATAGAGCGGAGACTAAATATATAGAGGAAAGAAGACAAGCAGAGGAAATTACAGGTAAAGTGTCAGATAAAAGGTAATAAGAAAATCAACAGGCGACACAAAAGGGGTCAAATAGAGACGAGGGGAAGGTACACATTAAGGAAGGAATTTTAAGTCTGTGTAAGTGAAATTAGTGCATAAGGTAAGGTATAGGTAAGGTGTGGGGTCAATAGGTACACGAAATAGGTAAGGCAGAGACGAGATACGTGATAAAATATAGTTGGATAAAATACATAGAAGGAAAGGAAGGTAGGATTGCACGAATAGATTTAAGTAGATAAGTTAAGAATGGTTAGCGATAGCAAGGTAAAGCACAGTAAGGTAAGGTATACATTGAGGTAGGCAGGTAAGGGAAGGGAAGGGAAGTTAAGGAAGGGAGATAAGGGTGCACAAGTAGAGTACGTAATTAGCAAAGGTAAGGATAATTTTGCACAGTTAGGCAGATGAAGGTAAGTTAAGACATAATGGAGGCAGGCAGGTAAGGGTACACGATAGGAGAAAGTGGTTAAAGGAAGAGTAATTGGACCATTAGCAGAGAGGATACAAGGTCGTCTTATGCACACATGAGATACGAGGACACTAACCACTAACGACCTACCACTTACACTTACCACTAACCACTTACCACTCCTCTCGCCCCATGACACCTAACGCAGTAGAAGCCGTGGTTAATCTTACTCAGGTTCTCGTCTCTGTGGGGGTAGGAAATGGAGGGGGGGGGGTTGTGTGTGTGTGTGTGTGTGTGTGTGTGTGTGTGTGTGTGTGTTCTGTACTCGATTATAACATCAATCTTTGTATATATATTTATTTATTTATTTATTCTTTCATTTATTCTGCTTCTTTGATATGAGTTTATTTAAAAGTGTACATCTCCTTGCATATATATTCTCTTTGTTTTTGTTTTCTGTTTTGTTCTACTTTCTAAAATCAATGTTCTCTCTCTCTCTCTCTCTCTCTCTCTCTCTCTCTCTCTTGGGCACAAATCAAAGCAATTTAATCCACTGCTGCTCACGAGGATTTGCTTTGTTGTTGTTGTTGTCAGAGAGAGAGAGAGAGAGAGAGAGAGAGAGAGAGAGAGAAAATCGAAGAAAAGTAAAGGAAAGCGAAAAAGAAAGAATGAAAGATAAAGTGAGAGACGAAGACACAGAAATAGGAAGGAAGGAGCAAAGAAAAAGAAAGAAAGGCAGGAATAAGAGGAATGAAATGTGCGAACAGGAAATCTAAGGAAAGAAAGAATGGGAAAGAAAAAAACTAAAACAAACAAAGGAAGGAAAGAGAAAGAAAAGAGAAAGGTGAAAGGAAGGAAGAAAGACACTAAGACGAGTTAAGGGAGAAAGAATGTAAAAAAAAAAAAAAGTAAAAACAGAGAGAGAGAGAGAGAGAGAGAGAGAGAGAGAGAGAGAGAGAGAGAGAGAGAGAGAGAGAGAGAGAGAGAGAGAGAGAGAGAGAGAGAGAGAGAGAGAGAAGGTTTGCTATAAAAAGTAAGGCAGCGCGCCCCCAAAGCATGTCAGACATATTCCCGG
This sequence comes from Eriocheir sinensis, assembly GCF_024679095.1. Lineage (NCBI taxonomy): Eukaryota > Metazoa > Arthropoda > Malacostraca > Decapoda > Varunidae > Eriocheir > Eriocheir sinensis. The sequence continues at coordinate 4,183,706 of NC_066575.1, read as the reverse complement.
AAGCCGCGTCTGGAGGCTGTCTTGATTATATTCTTTGTGTCGCCGCCGCTGTTGCTCAAATCTACTCGGGAAAGGAAGAAAAGAAGAATGTCGCGCGCTCCCAAGCTTCATTTCATTTTCTTTTCTACATATTTTTGTGTTGTGTTTTTACGTGGGTTTTTTTTTTCGAGTGCTGAAAAAAACATTAAAAAATTACTAAAACGACCAGCATTTTATGAATTTGTGAAATGGTGAATACGTTAATGAATAAATACACGCATCGGTAAATATATATAATACATACAAAGCATGCTCGTTAATTATTCCAAAACACACACACACACACACACACACACACACACACACACACACACACACACACACACACACACACACACATATATTCTCTGACCCCCTTTTATGTTACATTATGACACCACCACCACCACCACCATCACCACCACCACCACCATCACCACCACCACCACCATCACCACCATTACTACCACCACCACCACCACCACTACCACCACCACCACCACCCCCTTCCCCTTGCCTCAACACAGTGTTATTAACCCTCTCGCCGCCACAAAGAACACTCACCGCCTCCCCTGCTTCTCCCCTTCTTCCAGGAAACTGAAAAAAAAGAAACTGGATTAAATTAAGTCATGAAAAAGGGATATTTTACCCGTTCTAACCAGATGGTATTTATAAATTGTAGTTCCTTCTCTCCGCTCCCAGTGTTTAGGTGTATAATTTTGCGTGATTTAGTTTTTTTTAATTTAGATGAAATGTAATTATGGTAGGGGGTTTAAATGACATCGGGTAAGATTATGAGAAAGTTGAACGTTATATATGTAATTGGGGCTAATTTTGTGGGGGAAAAAATCATTCAAATGCATCAGATTATACGACTAATTGTTTTTTTTATGATTAATGGAGGCAGATCATCATCAGCCTGGACAAGGACCTTTCTCAATCGTTTTTTACACCCCTGGAGTTAGTGTGTTCCATCCTGCTCCAGCAAACGTTCTAATTCTGTCTCTTCACCTGGTCTTTTGTCTGCCCGGACTTGAAGAATTTCTGGGTCTACAAACTTAATGTAATAATCCGTCTGTTATAAGCTCTGCGCGTTAGATTACCCGTTTCAGTTCATTGCAGCTTCATTTTGTCATTAGTGTGTCTTCAACCTTTGTTCACTACTTATTCATGAGACCCGCTTCCTGTCACTCCATCCTTAGTCTTTTTTACCTCTTTTCCTTTTTTGTCCTTCCCTTTTCATTTTATCATATTCTCTCCCTTATCAATTCAGCATACACCCTTTCTCCCTTTCTCTCTCCCTTCCCTCTCATTTGAACACCTCCCCTTGATGTTCCTCCCACCATTTTCCTCTCCGTTTCTCCTTGCGGGCTTCTTCGCTTCTCTCTAAATCTTTTGCGAGGCACCAACTTTCTGAACCTTACTTTATGGCTGTCTGGATCCACTGATTTTAACCTTGCCAAGTAAAGTGGGAAAAGTAGTGTTGATAAACCAATGATGAACGGATGCAAGGAGAACTGAGGTGAATAATTGGTTAACTTTTAAATAACGTTCTAAATAGGGGTTTAAAAGTGTAGTGAAGTGTGATGCGAGAATGTGATCGAAGTACAAATGCTGCAATCTGTATTTCCTCCTGCCTATGACTTGATCTCTTTCATGTAATCTCTTCTCCCGAAATTGACCTCCCTGTCGGCCTCTTGTTCTGTTTGACGTTATTGGAGCAGCGCCTGGCGGGGTTTTTTGTTACTTTTTTTCCATTTTTTTGCCCTTGATCTGTCTACCTTGCTGTAAAAAATAAAAGGTACAGAAAACTTAAGCATACATGAAATTCAGAAAACTGCGAAGAAACTATTTAGGGAAGATGAGCTGAAGTGTGATTAGGGGAGGTTAAAAAAAAAAAAAGATAACCAAGAAAAGTGTTAAAAGATGAGCGAAAAAGGAGAGGATAAGTGAAGGAGAAGAATGTGGGTGGAAATGACGTGAGAAAAAATGTGTTTAAAAATGAAGAGGATGAGAAAGGGGATGCCCAACGAAGATGGAGAAGGGTAGAAACTGCGTGGGAGAGACGGAGGCAAACACGCCTTCCTTAGCGGTGAAAATAAGGAGAAAGGGAAAGGGATACTCGCGAAAATAGCGGGTACAAAATGCGAGGGAGGGGAACGGTTTTAAGTGCGTCTTCCTAAGGGTGAAAGAGAAGAAGGGGAGAGCTGTGTTGAAATGAGGAGGGAAGGACAGGAATGGAAGGTGTTCAAATGAGAGGGAAGGGAGAGAGAAAAGGATAAAGGGTGTTTGCTGAATTGAGAAGGGAGAGAATATGATAAAATGAGAAGGGAAGGAGAGAAAAGGAAAAGAGGAAGAAAAGACTAAGGGAATGTATTGACGCGAGGAAGAATAGACAGGAAGGGAAGTTGCTTATATGAGAGGTAAGGGAGAGGAAGGAAGTGTGCTGAATTGAGGAGGGAGAGAATATAATAAAATGAGAAGGAAAGAACAGGAAGGGAACATATTCAAAGGAGGAGGAAAGAAGAGGAATGGGATGATACGAGGAGGAAGGGAGAAGAAGGGAAGGTGTTCAAATGCAAGAGAAAAGAGAGAGAGAATGTGCTGAATTTAAGAAGGAGAGAAGGACAGAAAAGGTATATGTTCAAAGGAGGAGGAAAGAAGAGCATTGGGTGATACGAGGAGGAAGGGAAGGGGAGGGAAAGCGTTCAGATGAGAGGGGAGAGAGTGAATATGCTGAAATGAAGAACACATGATAGAATGCGAAAGGAGAGACAGGAAGGGAAATGAGTTGATATAAGGATGGTGGGAGACCGAGGGAATGTGTGATAAATAAGAAATGGAAGGAGAGAGAAAGTATTGTGATGAGGAAGGGAAGGGGAAGTGTGCTGAGTATAAGAGGGGGAAAATGTGTTAAAAGTAGTAGGTGGGGACAACACGAGTGTTCATATAACGAAGGAAGGGAGAGGGAGAGAATGTTTTGATAGGAGGAGGAAGGGAAAGGGGCGAACTTGCTGAAATAAAGAAGGGAAGGGAAGAGAATATAGATATGAAGAGGGGAAGAAAGGGAAGGGAATATGTGGAAATGAGAAATGGAAGTGAAGGAAAGGAAACTGAGAAAATGTGCAAAAGAACGAGGAAGGAGGGAAGGGGAATGACAGTGAAGAAGTTAAATATGAACTAAGTAGAAAAAGAGAAATGGAAAGTTGATATGAAGAAAGGAAAGGAATATGAAGAATTCAGAAGAAGAGAGAAGGGAAGAGAAAAGTAAAAAAATGTACTGGGGAATGAGGAGGAAGGGAAGGGGAATGACAGTGAAGAAGCTAAATATAAAATGACAAAAAAAAAGCGAAATGGAAAGTTGATATGAGGAAAGGAAAGGAATATGTAGAATTGAGAAGAAGAGAGGAGGGAAGAGGAAAACAAGAAAATGTACTGGGGAATGAGGGAGGGAGGGAAATGTTGACGTGGCAAATCTGCAAAAAATGTAAAGAAAGCGTGGGAGGGGAGGGATAGAGGCAGTGAGAAGAGGGGGGGGGGGGGTGAATGACCAGTGTCTAAGAAGGTGGACGACCCTCTCTCATTAAAAACAAAGAAAAGATAACAATTTCTCTCTCTCTCTCTCTCTCTCTCTCTCTCTCTCTCTCTCTCTCTCTCTCTCTCTCTCTCTCTCTCTCTCTCTCTCTCTCTCTCTCTCTCTCTCTCTCTCTCTCTCTCTCTCTCTCTCTCTCTCTCTCTCAAATAATAATTGTGTTTCAGGGTCAGACAAGGACAAGATGGTTAACTTTTTTCCTGCAGTTTTTCTTTTATTTATGTTGTTGTTTTGTTTTCACGAATAATTTAACGTGTGAATTTTTCTGACAAGACCAACCATTTTGTGTGTGTGTGTGTGTGTGTGTGTGTGTGTGTGTGTGTGTGTGTGTGTGTGTGTGTGTGTGTCCACTTACTTCACACGGACACGTATTTTAAGGCTAGCGTGAGGCAGGTGTATTTTTGGGTCTGGTCACCTGTATTACCTGGCTGGATATACCTCTCTCTTCTCTCCATTTTCCTACACCCCTCTCTCCTTCTTCCCCTTCCCCACTTTCCTCGCCCTCCCCTCACTCGTCTCTCCACCCCCCTCTTCATCCCTTCCTCTCTCATTTCTGCTCTTTTTACCTCCCTCCACTTATTCTTGTTTTGTTTCTTGCGCCTTCCGCCTTCCCATCTTCCCTTTCTTCTCCATTCTCCTCCACTTCCCTCTCCTTCCAACTCTGTCCATATTTTCTTTTCCTTCCACTTTTCAACTGCTCCATACCTCATTCCTGCCCTCTTTTTTGCCACACTCCACTTGTTTTCATTCGCTTCCTTCCACCTTTATCATTTCCATCTTCTCCCTCTTTCTGCTTTCCCTTTTCCCTGTCCTTTTTCTTCCCCTCTTTTCTTCCTCTTCTTTACCTGTGCATCGAAACACCTGTAGCTGCTCCGGTCCTTATCATCCTTGTTTGTACTTCCCCTTGTTCCTTGGCATAGTTAATTGGTTTGTGTGTGTGTGTGTGTGTGTGTGTGTGTGTGTGTGTGTGTGTGTGTGTGTGTGAGGGAGAGGGGGGAGGGCTGTGTGTAGGGCGTAGTGTGTGAGGGGGGAAATGTGTGTGTGTGTGTGTGTGTGTGTGTGTGTGTGTGTGTGTGTGTGTGTGTGTTTTGTACTTGTTGGCTTTCCTTTATTACTTACGTGCCCTAAATTTTCTTGTATTTTTTTCTTTCTTTTTCGTGCTTTCTTTTTTATTTTTTTTATTTGTTTGCTGTTGCTGTTTGATATCGATTTGTTGTTGATACTATTATTATTATTATTATTATTATTATTATTATTATTATTATTATTATTATTATTATTATTATTATTATTATTATTATTATTATTATTATTACTACTACTATTATTATTTTCCTTATTATTAACATTATCATTCATTTTTATTATCAATCATTATTTTTTATTCTCATTTTCAACATTATTACTGCTGTTCTTGCGCTTAATTAATGCAACACTACAGATATTCTTTCCTCCTCAGGTGCACACATACCCTAACTTATTACCTTGCTCACCCTCGCTAATTAATTATTCTCACCCTCAGGTACGTGGCGCCACCTTTGGTCACCTGCCGAGCGTGAGTACCGGGCGCTAATTACCATGCAGGAGTGAGGGCGCCGCCCCACCTGTAGCATAATGTACAGGTATCCCACACACACCTGACTTCACACCTCACGTCACTCAGCTATCACCGCGCACCTCTCCCCTTCCTTCACATGACAACCTTCATGAATCACCTTTGTCTCATACCTGATTTTTCTCGTTTTTTTTTTCTTAGTTCTTCGTATTAAATATGCATACACCGTTATATTAATTCACTCAATTACACCTCACCTCACTCACCTGTCAACGCGCACACCTACCCCTCTCCTCACTTTCCATTTCTCACCTTTCATCTTTCTCCTATAGCTACCTGCTTCTCCGTTTTCTAAGTAATTACCTGTTAAATAATTATGCATACACTTCTTGTCTTACTATTTTTTATTGTTACTACCTTTCAAATATGCATATACACTTTATCTTCCTCTCTTTAGCCTTTCTGCATTTTCCTATAGCTACTTGGATTTTTTTTCGTCTTTCACAGTTATTAGTTATTATCTCTTAATCATGCAAACACCCATAATCTTACCATTTTTCTGCTGTTACTACTCTCCAAATATGCATACACCCTTCATCTTTATTTTTACCCTCTCTGCATTTTCTCTCCCTTTCTTGTGTCTCAAATCACTGTTAAAGTTAAATCCTGTTCACTGCATTCAAAAAACTTCGCTAGGACACACCACCGCTCCCAAAACGCCGTGATTCACACTCTGGCTCCCCCGTTTATAAATCTGCCTCAACAACTTTTACGCCAAACTTTTAAGCTGGTGTCACACACAATCGCTTCTACGCTTATGGTTTGCCGAGCGCCGAACATTCGCTGGTGTGTGTGTGTGTGTGTGTGTGTGTGTGTGTGTGTGTGTGTGTCAGAGAATCGATATGAGTTGTATAGCTGACTTCCTCCTCCTCTCTGCTACCTTTCTCTCCCTCCCTTACCCTTCCTCCCCCTCCTCCTCCCCCTCGCCCCCCTCTCCCCCGTAACCTTCCCTCCACCTACGCCCACCTGGAACTTTACGAGTAACACACCTGTACGTTATGCTCACACCTGTCGGGGAGGCTTTGCTGTATTTCAGGTGCACGGGAGAGAGAGAGAGAGAGAGAGAGAGAGAGAGAATTAACTACTTAATACGCGGTAGGAGCCTCGATACGGCCGCTCAATAAAAGATTAATGAATGGTTCCAAAACCGATAAGCCGCTAAATCATGGAGGAAGACTGATCGCCTCTTAAAGGTATCGAATCAGCGCGACAATGAGCGACAATAACCAACGAAATTAATAGATAAATGAATAAATATGTAAATTAATAATAACTGGTCTCTCCACCCCCTTCTTTACCCCATCTCTCTCTCATTCCTTCTCTCTTTCTACCTCCCTCCACTTATTCTTTTTTTGTTCCTTGCGCCTTTCTCCTTCCCATCTTACCTTTCTTCTCCATTCTCCTCCACTTCCCTCTCCCTCCATCTCTATCCATATTTTCTCTCCCTCTCCTCCTCGTTTTTTTCATCCCCCTTTTCATTTTCATTTAATTAAGGAACGTGTCGATGAATTAATATATGAGGAAGTGGATAGATAAACTACTCTTACCATTACATGAAGTCAAACCAAACGACACATATAATTCTACCCTTTTCTTCTCTACCAATCTATCTATCTATCTATCATCTATCTCTATATATCTCTTACCTGCCGTAACACACACACCTTACCCCCCCCCCCCCACACACACACACACAAAGGTACATAAGAGAGATGGATAGCTTTATTAACCACACGTTACCATTCAATTCTACAGGTCACAAAATAGTTTATGTATAAGCTTTACCGTGCAGCCAAAGTGTCATGGGTTTGTTCTGGTCCATCAATAGCAGCAAGCACATTAAAATTACGTCGAGCTTAAAAGAATAATAATAACTAGACGGAGACCATAAAACAAAAGCGAATCATAAAAGTAGCTTAACACACACACACACACACACACACACACACACACACACACACACACACACACACACACACACACACACACCTCATCTCACCTGTGTTATCCTTTACCTGCCCCTCCTCCGCCTCACCTGTCCCCCCCCCTCCCCTCTCCCCCTCTCACACCTGCAGCCTCCACATATCCAGGTAAATCCCCTCCCTCTCCCCCCTCCCCCCCCCCACCCACCCCCACCCCACCACCTCCAAGCTCTGTAATATAAGGCGGCTGTAAGTATCGGCTTTCTAATCTAAACACTGCCATCCATTACATGCTTGCTCTCTCTCTCTCTCTCTCTCTCTCTCTCTCTCTCTCTCTCTCTCTCTCTCTCTCTCTCTCTCTCTCTCTCTCTCTCTCTCTCTCTCTCTCTCTCTCTCTCTCTCTCTCTCTCTCTCTCCTGCATATTTTTATCGTCTTTGCCTTTTTTCTTTACGTTTCCTCCTCCTCCTCCTCCTCCTCCTCCTCCTCCTCCTCCTCCTCCTCCTCCTCGTTCTAGAAGTGAAAACCGACAAACAAATGATGTTCCCACGGTTTAGGTTATTAACTTTACATGTGTGTGTGTGTGTGTGTGCGTGTATGTGTGTGTGCGTGTATGTGTGTGTGTGTGTGTGTGTGTGTGTGTGTGTGTGTGCATGTGCGTGTGTGTGCGCGTGTAAGGGAAACTTTAACGATGTGGAAAGTGAAGAGTGACAAGCTATTATGAAGAGAAAGATTAAAAGATGCAACTGAGAGAGAGAGAGAGAGAGAGAGAGAGAGAATGATTATGGTGACGACAGTGACGATTGTTCATCCTCCCTTTAGCTGACTTACAAAGGAAATTACCAACCTTCCATAAATAGTCTTTCTTACCACTAAATTCTCTTCACGTCACCCCCGTATACAAACACGTCCTCGCCCTTACGTCACGTCGCCTCTCTCCCTCCCTCCTATCCCCTCCTGTGGTACAACTCCTCCTCTTCTTCATCTAGTCTAAAGCAAGCGTGGGAGGAATGTCATGGTGTTAATTTTGCTTTTCGTTATTGATGCATTTTTTTTTTATATGCAGTAAAGGAAGAAGCTCAAGGGCAAAAAATAAAAACAAGAGAAAACAAAGCCCGCTAATCACTGCCCTTATTGAACTGTGTGCCCAAAAGAGGTCAATTACGGGATGAGAGGTGTCTAGATACTCTCCTCTTGAAAGAATAAAAGTCGTAGGCAGGAGGAAATACAGATGAACTGATTCTATCTTTCCTACTGTCGCTGTAATCATCTTTGTATCTTCGAGAGAGAGCTAAAGAATGCGAAAGAGGAAAGGCACATGGATAAAAAGGAAGAGAAATATTGAAAGAAAGAAACTATTACTTCAGTTGCTATATTTAAATTCAGACCTACTTATTGACTATGCAGTTCCTCGATCATTCTGTGCCAGTCTGCCCTAGAATCACCACGTTAGACAAACCCTCGGCGAATCTAAGACTGTTAAGGTATTCAGCGTCTACCTATTCCATTCCATTCCATTCCATTTTCTTTCTTTTAAGCGGTATTTCTTTCTGTTTCTATTTATTAACCTAAGTAAGTAAGTAGCGGGCGTTTTTTTTTCTACATTATTGTTTTTTTTTTTTTTAAGCCCTTGATCTGTCTCCTTTGCTGTAAAAAAAATATATCACATCGCCTATCTTTTGTACCACCATTTTTTTCTTCTGCAATAGGAAACCAATATCATACACAAATAAATATATAAATAACAGAAAGACAAACAACAAACAACAAAATGTATATATTCTCGATACACCTGTTTTATAATTTTCTCATTAACCTGTGCTCTTACATCCTCCAAGCAGTGTTATTTTTGCAACCCAGATATTATTAATTTTTTCTCTCCTTCTTTCCTTTTGCCTCCCTTTGTGGTTTATTCCTATGTATTTTCTTTCTTCCTTACCTTATTTACCTGCGTCTTCCTGGGATTCCGTGTCACCAGGTGGAATTCTTTACTTTTAAATTTAAGGAGGATCGCTTTTTGCATGTTTCTTTCACGCGGGCCACCTGGGAGCCGCTCACCTGCCGGGCCGCCCCCTTGTGGGACGCGGCAGGTGCGGAGGACACCGGGAGAGGAGGAGAGGGTGGAAACAAACGATACTTATACATTATAGAAAAAGCTTTACCATAATGTTGCTTTTTTATAATTCTCTCTCTCTCTCTCTCTCTCTCTCTCTCTCTCTCTCTCTCTCTCTCTCTCTGTTGCTAAGGTCGTTTTGGGGACATTCTGAGAAAAGTATAAAATTTACGGCAATTTACTTATTTACGGCAACGCTCACTTCTCCTCCTCCTCCTCCACCTCTATCTTCTTCTTCGCCTCCTCTTCTACTTCTTTGATGAATTTACTTATTTATTTTTAGTTTGCCATTTGGTGTGAAGAACTGCGTGGCCTAATTAGTGTTTCTCTCTCTCTCTCTCTCTCTCTCTCTCTCTCTCTCTCTCTCTCTCTCTCTCTCTCTCTCTCTCTCTCTCTCTCTCTCTCTCTCTCTCTCAAAATTCATATACAAAGTTAAAGAAAAGGAAGAGCAACGTATCTTTTTGTTATATTCGAATAAACTGCGGGAAATAATTAACAGCCCTCCACGTGTTAATTTGACAGGTTAATGAATTGATGCGGTAATTGATTGGGAAAAAGCTACTATAGAAAACTCCATCAATGGCTGTTTGTGGTCAGCGTGATGGGGTGAAAATGTGGGCTAATCGGCGTTAATGCTCGTTAATAGCTGGTAACGTTTTGCACGGGTAATATTTTAGGGGGAGAGGTAATATTTCAGGCTGCTGTCAAGGTGTGTGGTAATGCTGACAGGTGCGATAATTACAGGTGTGTGGAATGGTTTACAGGTGTTTGCCAAGGCTGTGAAATATGTGGTAATGTTTTTAGGTAAAGGTTTAGAAATATACACATCGATATATTTGTTTTCTTTTTTTTCTTTTTCTAGTAAAGGAATCAGCTCAAGGGCAAAAATACGAAAAATGAGAAAAATAAATGAAGAAAAATCCCGCTAATCACTTCCCTTATTATAGAGAGATCAGGTTATTTCTTATCTTTTTATTTTTATTAGCGTAACCTGTATCTATAATTTCTCATACGTTTACTATGTTACCTTAAGTCAATCTCTTTTACAGCAATATAAGTTACAGGTAAATAGTTTGACACGTTTATACATTGAAAACGGGAGGAAACTCTAATGGGCGAGTAACTAGAAAAAGTGAGTGTTAGAACAAATTAAAAGGATGAGAAAAAAGGTAATTATACAAATGGAGGCTCAGGTAGGTTAGCCCGCGCGTTGGCAGGTACACAGTGGATGGGGTTCACGGTTTTCAGAATCCAGGTAATTCGAGAGATGTACATAACACAAATAACAGTTAGTAGGTGGGCAGGTAATCAAATAAATGGAGGTACAGGCTGGTAGGTGCGCGCGTGAACAGGTAAATGGTAGGCCAGGCTTCCATTATTCAGAGCAGCGGTCGTTTGAGCCGTGTAAAAAATGTAATAGCTAGCAGGTAGGTATGTAATTAAATATATCAGAGCGCAGGTAGGGAAGTACACGCGTGGGCAGGTAAGCAGCAGGTAGATTACACGTTATTCAGAACATTGCTAATACGAGACTTATAAAGGAGTAACAGTAAATTATGAGTACGACAGGTAATTAGGTAGAGAGTTAGGCCAAGAAGATGGAAAGGAGGAAATGGGAATGGGAAATGATATACTAAAAGAAAGAAAAGTTGAGAGAACAAATTAGATAGTTAACTCCACGAAGAAAGAAAGGATGAAATGGGAAAGGGAAAAGGGATAATAAAAGAAGGAAAATTGAGAGAAAAATAAAAAAAATAACTAAAGGACAGAGGAAAGAAGGGAAGGAGAAGGAAGCATAGGGTAAGAGAAATGGAGAGAGGTACGTTTGTGGGCCGGTAGGCACTAGTAAATTGAGGTCAGAAAGAGGATTACTAAAGACGTATAAAAGAAAACATAATACTTGCCAACAGGTGATGGGTAATTAAATAAATGGAAGCTCAGGTGGGAAAGCCGACAGGTGGGCTGTACGTGGGCGGCTGCTGCGTGTTACTTAGAGTTGTGGTAAGCTGAGATGCATTAAAAAGATAAGGGGATTAAAACCTGGAATAAAAGCAGGTAGGTGGATAGGAGATCATGTTAATTAAAGGTAGGTAAGGATGCAGGTAGACGGATTAGTGTGTTTCCATTATTCAAAACTGGTAAATGATTCTGAAGTACTGTAATTTGAGATTGGAAAAAAAAAGAATAACCGCACATTAGGTAGATAGATGATTGAATAAACTGATGATAGGCAACAGTAAGTGCGGTTCTATATTTAAATGTTATCGATAATTTGCAAATGAATAAGAATAGATTGGTGATTAAATGAACCGATTCAGTTTGACATATTTAGTAAGCGAAAGTCCATTAATTATTTAAGAGTTTATTAATAATGACGTACGATAATTTGAGACTCGTGAAACAATAAGAAAATGAATAATAGTCAGCTAATAGAGATATGATTAAATAAGGTAAAGAGCAAGCAGGTAAGTATTGAGCAGATTGACATAGTACAAGATTATTAATTTCCAAGCACGATAGTTTGACACGCGTGAAACAATTAAAATAGGTATATATAGATAGATGATTAAAGAAACTAAAGAGAATATAGGTAAGTATTCAGGTTGACACATAGTACAAGATTATTAATTTCCAAGCATGATAATTTGACACGCGGGAAACAATTAAAATAGGTATACATAGATAGATAAAGATAGGTAGATGATTAAAGATTCTAAAGAGCAGGTAGATAAGTATTCAGGTTGACATATATTACAAGGTTATTAATTTCCAAGCATGATAATTTGACACGGGGGAAACAATTAAAATAGGTATATATTGATGATTAAAGAAACTAAAGAGGAGGTAGATAAACATTCAAGTGGACATATTGTATTAGTAGGCGAGTTTCAATTAATCAAAAGTGGCAAATAATATATATAATTAGAGAGAAAATAAATAATAAAAGCTAAAACAAGGATTGATATAACAGCTCATAGGTAGACAGGTGAGTAGATTAGCTGATGCAGGTGGATATTATAGTGGTAGTCAGGTTCCCAATATTCAGAAGAGCTTATTAATTTCCAACCAAGACAATTTGAGACTCGTAAAACAATAAGAATAAAAATAGTTTGACAGACATAGACAGGTGATCAAATAAACTAAAAAGAAGGTAGGTAAGCATTCAGGTGTACATATGGTATCAGAGGGCGAGTTTCCATTAGTCAGGGTCAAATAAAATAAATAAATAACATAAATAAAAAGAATAAATATATAGATAGTTCCACTCCTCTGTAGTCTATTCAGGAGCAGTAAGTAGCGGGCTTTTTTTCATTATTGTTTTCTTTTCTTTTACGCCCTTCAACTGTCTCCTCTGCTGTAAAAAAAAAAAAAAAAGTAGGAAAATAGGTCGTAGGTGGATAGGTATTAAACTAACTGATGCAGGTAGATATATATTAGTTACAGGTGTTTTCGTTATTCCAAAGAGATTATTAATAGCTACGCAGGAAAATTTGCCTCATGAAACAGTAAGAACATGAATAGATAAATAGATACACATAGACGAATGATCAAATAAACCGAAGCGTTCAGGTGGATATATATTGTAGCAGGTGAGTTTCCATTATTCCAAAGAGGTTTTTAATAGCCAACCACAACAATTTGACTCATGAAACAGTAAGAACATGAATAGATAAATAGATATACATAGACGAATGATCAAATAAACCGAAGCGTTCAGGTGGATATATATTGTAGCAGGTGAGTTTCCATTATTCCAAAGAGGTTTTTAATAGCCAACCACAACAATTTGATTCATGAAACCCTAAGAACATGAATAGATAAATAGATACACATAGACGAATGATCAAATAAACCGAAGCGTTCAGGTGGATATATATTGTAGCAGGTGAGTTTCCATTATTCCAAAGAGGTTATTAATATCCACGCCGGGGCATTATAAGTGGTGTCTCCGCGAGCCCCCGCAGCGCCAGGCGTGCCCCGCGTAAATCACACCTGAGGGGAGGGCGACAGGTATTAATGGCGCCGCAATTACAGGTAACGACCGGGACTCCTCTCCGCCCCACCAGGTGTTAATGAGACAGGTGTAGCGGCGGTGGCGGTGGTGGTAGTGGTGATGGTGGTGACTCATGTGGTGTTATACAAGGGAGTTTGTATCACATTTTACTCTGTTATGTTATATTAAAGGTGTTGTTTGTTATTATTATTATTATTATTATTATTATTATTATCATTATTATTATTATTGTTGTTGCTGTTGTTGTTGTTGTTGTTGTTGTTACCTTAAATACGTAACCTAAGACCCACTGACGTTTTCCTCGCCTGTAATGTTTTCTTTCTTCCTCCTCCTCCTCCTCCTTCCTCTCCTCTTCCTCTTCCTCCTCCTCCTCCTCCTCTTCCTCCTCCTCTGCAATGCTTTATGTTCCCGTGTCGCATTCCTCCGCTATGTTTGTGATACTTTATGGTCCTCCTCCTCCTCCTCCTCTTCCTCCTCCTCCTCCCTTTGTCACAGTATTAGAGGCGTGAGCGGTGGCCAGTGAATAATTAGATAACAAATGAGAGTTGGCAACTGTCATGGAGAGAGAGAAGTGATGGAGGAGGAAGAGGAGGAGGAGGAGGGAGGAGAGAAATTAATTGAGGTATAGAAATGTTTGCTTGTGTTTGGGTCTAAATTCTCTCTCTCTCTCTCTCTCTCTCTCTCTCTCTCTCTCTCTCTCTCTCTCTCTCTCTCTCTCTCTCTCTCTCTCTCTCTCTCTCTCTCTCTCTCTCTCTCTCTCTCTCTCTCTCTCTCTCTCTCTCTCTCTCTCTCTCTCTCTCTCTCTCTCTCTCTCGCTCTTTCTCTTTCTTTTTCTCTCCCCTCCCTCCCATTCTCTTTATCTCCCTCTTCCCATTTTCATAATCTCCACCCTTCCACCTCATTTCCCTTTCGTCTCCCCTCTTCCACGAATCGCTTCCCCTCATATTTTTATCGGCCTCGTCATCTTCCTTGTCTGTTTCTTAATTTACTCCCCTCTTCTCCCTTCTTATTCCTCTTTCTTTACCTTCCACACTCACCCTTCGTTCTCGCGCCCCCTGTCTGTGTCTTAATTCACTACTTCTTCCTTTTTCTTCCTTTTCCTTTCACTCCCTTTTCGCTTGTCGCTGTCTTTCTTTTTCTTCGTTGTCTTTGTTGTTCCTCTTCCTCTTCTTCATCCTTCTCTCTCTCTCTCTCTTCATTTGCTTCCCTTCTCCTTGTTCTTTGTTGTCTTCGTTTCCATCATTTTAGTTGTCTTCGTCCTCCTCCTCTTTATCATCATTATCATCATCTTCCTTGTTCTCGATCTCATTCTCTTCCTTCCCTTCTTCGTTCCTCTTCTTTCTTCCCATCTTCCCTCCTCTCTTCCTTCCTCTCTTCCTTCTCCTCTTGCTTCCCCACTTCCTTTTCCTCTTCCTTCCTCTCCTTCCTTACCTTCTTCCTTCCTCTCTTCCTTCTCCTCGTCCTTTCTCTCTTCCTTCCTCTCTTCCTTCTCCTCTTCCCTTCTCTCTTCCTTCCCTATTTCCTTTTCCTCTTTCTTCCCTTCTTCCTTCCGTTCTTCCTTGCATTCTTCCTCTTCCTCCCTCCCTTCTTCTTTGCATTCCTCCTCTTCCTCCCTCCCTTCTTCCTTGCATTCCTCCTCTTCCTCCTCTTCCTTCCCCTCTTCCTTGCATTCCTCCTCTTCCTCCTCTGCAGTGTCGTCCCTTTAATCCTCGACTCTAATTCTCTTCCTCGTTCTCTTTGTCTTAGCCCGCCTCCTCCTCCTCCGCCTCCTCCTCCTCCTCTCAGCGGGATGCAAGCCGTTCCATATTCTCGCTCCCTCGCCGCTGTTTCCCCTCACCCCGGCGCGCCCAAACCCTCCGAGGGGACCAAGTACGATGCATAATCTTGGTGTTTCGAAGCGTAATCGCCTCCCCTCGTTAGGCGCCTTGTGAGGGGAGAGGGAAGATGGGAGGAGGAGAAGGAAGTTGAGGGTAAGAGGAGGGAGAGAAGATATGGGAAGGAGAAAAGAGAGGAGGAGTGTTAAAGAAGGGAATGCAGAGAGAGGAAAAAAAGTTTGAAGCGTGATTTTTTTTAAGGAGAAAAAAAGTTATGATAGTGAAACAACATATGGAAGACAAGGACGTTGAAGGTGAGAGGATTGAAGGGAGGATATGGGAAGGGGAAAGACTAAAGAAAATATTGAGAGAAAAATAAAGAAATAAGATGATATAGTAAAAAAACAAAGGGAGGAGAAGGAATAGAAGTAGAGTTAGGATATTTGAAGGGGAAAAGAGTAATCGAAGGAAAAGAGGAAAAGAAGAAAATATTGAGAGAAAATAAAGAAATAAAATGACATAGTAAAAAAACAAAGGGAGAAGGAAGCTTAAGCAAATAGAAGTGGAAGTAGGAAATGGAAATGGGAATGAGGAATAGAAGGAAATATTTAGACAAAAGAAAAAGCCTGAATCATAAAAGAAAAAGAAGGTAGAGGGAAAGAGGAAAAGGAGATTAGGATAAGAGAGGCGGAGGGAGGATATGGAAAGGGAAGACAAGAGAGAGAAAATATTGAGATAAAAAGAAAGAAGAAAGAAGAAATAAAATGCAGAAGAGGGGAAGTTATTGGATATGAAAAAGAGATAGAGGGAGTGGGGGAGGAACAAGATCGAGAAGATAGGGGACGGGAGAGAGATGAAGGAAGAGGGGGTGAAAGAATGAGTGTGATGGGGTAGAGAGAGAGAGAGATGATGGGTTAATTTCCAGAATGAGAGCCATTAAGAGACGGAAAATGTACGATAGAGAAGAGAGAGAAAAGACGGGGAAAGGAAGAAGATGAAGGGAGGTTGATGAAGAAGGAAGAGGCGGGGAAAGATGATGCGGTCACGTCGTTAATGAAAGGATGAAGTGGAGGATGAAATGAAGGAAAGGGGAGAAAAGAGGGGAAATGAAGAGGAAGATTAAGGGTGGATGAAGAGAGGGAAGAAGAAGGGGCATGATTAGGTAATGTCGTAAATGAAATGGGAAGATAAGGGAAGAGGAGTAATAAAAGGGAATAGGGGAGATGATAGGAGAAGGAAAAGGAAGGAGATAAATGGAGGAGAAAGATGAAGGGTAAATGAAGAAAAGGAAGGAGAAATAGGTAATGAGGTAACATCGCTTATGAAAATTAGAAAAAAGGGAGGTGGAATAAAGAGAAGAACGAGAAAAGGAGAGAAAAGGGAACGAAGGAGGAGAAGGAAAAGGAAATGTAGATAAAAAGGGAAGAGAAATGGGAGAATAATTGAGTGACCCTATAAATCAAACCCATTGAAGACGGAAAAACGGAATGGAAATAACGGAGGAAAGGAGGTAGAGAGAAAAATAAGATAAATGAACATAGAAAAAGTATGAAAAGGAAAAGTGAGAAAGTGTAGACGAGGAGATAAGAAGGAAGGATGGATGAGAGAATGACATGGGTGAGAAAGAGTAGATGGAGAGATAGAAATGAGAAGATAAAATAACATAGAAACGAAAGTGTGGAAAGAAAGAGAAAGAGAGACAGAGTAGACGATAAGAGCAGAAGAAGGAAACGATGATAGGATAACATAGAAGAGAAAGGGTAAGGGAAGAGTAGATGGGAAGAAAGGGAAATCATCTAAGGAATCTAGGGGGAGCATAGTAGATGAGGAAGGGGAGTCAAGGTGAGTGAAGAAGGGAAGGAAGGTGAAGGAAGGGAAGCGAAGGGAAAGGGAGGGAAAGTAAGGATGGGACGCAAGGGAGGGTAACGAAGGGGAAGAGATGGAACTCGAAGGAGGGAAGCGAAGGGAGAGGAAGGGAAGGTAAGGATTGGACGCAAGGGAGGGAAGCGAAGGGGAAGAGATGGAACTCGAAGGAGGGAGGAAGAGGGAAAGGAAGAGGAGGGGATGAGGGGAGGCAAGGGAGAGAAGCGAAGAGGAAGAGAGGATGCGGGCCCGAGGGAAGGAGGAAGAGGAAGAGGAAGAGGAAGGAGGAGGCGGGGGGTAGGCACAGGTTAGGCCTAGACTGAGATACGGATTGTCTTGACTTTAATTGGACAGTGCTAGGCCCAGGACGGAGGGGGAAGGAGGAGGAGGACGAGGAGGAGGAGGCCTTACTTCCGTTGCCCTCCTCTCCACCCCCCTAACTCCCCTCCCTCTTCCTCCCCCGTGGCTCTCAGGTGAAGGGACTGTACCTGCCACCCACCTACTTACCTGATGCTCCTCAGTGCAAGGTGTGCTAGATATGCATGAGGGATATTGGAAGTGGTTGTAGTTGTTGTGTTATTAATGTTATTGCTGGGTTTGTTATTGTTCTTGTTGTTGCTGTTGTTTGTTGTTGTGGGAGTAATAGAAAAGAAATGACTATGGGAGGGAAGGTTTAATAACGTCAATCACTCTAGTTCTTCTTTTTGTTATAGCTCTGAATTAGAATTAAAGGTCTATTGATTCAAGTAAAGGCATAGAATATAGACATTGGTAAGAATTTCATCGGTAGAATTAAAGGCCTATTGAGTCAAGTAAGGGCATAAAATATAGACATTGGTAAGAATTTCATCGGTAGAATTAAAGGCCTATTGAGTCAAGTAAGGGCATAAAATATAAACATTGGTAAGAATTTTATCGAATCTATTCCTCCGTCACTGCAACAAACATCCTGCAGAAATTGTTAGTGCAAAAACCATCCACACATTATAGAATCGCCTTGACAGTTACTTCGTTGTAGCAGGAGTGTAGTGAACCCCTCCTTGCATTTCTATATGAAGGGGATTTAATATATATTGCCACCCACTGTAGAACCTGACGAGTAGATCAAATTATTAAAGCAGACAGCCTTGGTATAAGCTAAGGGACTTTCTGCTGCCTGCTTTTACATTCTTCCAAGGTTCCTCCTCCAATTCTTCCTCCTCATCCTCATCCTAATTCATCTTTCTAATGCTCCTCCAATATCTCTTCCATTTTCTCGCACAACATATTTTTACCTATTCTCTTTTCCCCCAGTTAATCTCTCTCTCTCTCTCTCTCTCTCTCTCTCTCTCTCTCTCTCTCTCTCTCTCTCTCTCTCTCTCTCTCTCTCTCTCTCTCTCTCTCTCTCTCTCTCTCTCTCTCTCTCTCTCTCTCTCTCTCTCTCTCTCTCTCTCTCTCTCTCTCTCTCTCTCTCTCTCTCTCTCTCTCTCTCTCTCTCTCTCTCTCTCTCTCTCTCTCTCTCTCTCTCTCTCTCTCGGCGATAACATTCACAACTCGCCGTCCATCTTATTAAAGGAATTCAGATCGCCTATTGGAAAGCGTTAAGGCAATTCAACTCCATGAAATATGACGATTCTACGGGTGCTGTGTGTGTGTGTGTGTGTGTGTGTGTGTGTGTGTGTGTGTGTGTGTTCTGCGAAGCCTTTTGTTACACATTCGGAAGTCAACTCGAATTAGCCTTGTTAAGATGATCAGAAGGAGGAGGAGGAGGAGGAGGAGGAGGAGGAGGAGGAGGAGGGGAGACAAAAAGAGACAGAATTAAGGGCAATGAAATGGACGAAAAGAAAAGAGAGAAGAAAAAAGAAAGGAAGACAAAGGAACGAAAGCAAGGACACAGAAAACGAGAGAAGAAAAAAAATCAGTAAAACATTTCAGGAAGAGAAAGAATTAATTGGAAAGTGAACAAGCGGAAGACGTAAAAGTGAAGAAACAAAAGTGAATGAAAGAAAATGAAAGAGAAAGCAAATGGAAGACGAGGAGAGGAAAGCGACTGAGAGTAAGGTAAAATGTTTGAAGGGAAGGTAAAAGGAGAGAAAGGAAGAGAAAGGGAGTCACAGGAAGAGAAAGGGAGTTAGAGAAAGAGAAATATAGTGAAGAGAAGGCATAAGGAAGTGAATTGAGGAGAAAGTAAGGGAAAGAGAGGGGGAGGGGAAGGTGGACGAGAGAGAGAGTGAGGAAGGAAGGAAGAAGACTTGATTGAAGAAAAGGAAGAAGGGAGAGAAAGAGATAGTGGAAGAGGGAGGGAAGGAAGACAAAAGAGGATTAGTAGAGTAGTTCTAAGGGAGTGGATGAAAGGATCGACGCTGAAGGGGGAGAGTGATGGAGAGAAAGAGGCGGAGAAAAAATGAGGGATAGAGGGTGAAGGGGAGAGAGGGGAAGAGGAAGAAGCAGAAGAGTTTGCCTTGATTAGAGACCTTTGTGTTCCCCTCCGAACGGCTCCCTTTGTCCAGGCGCCTTTAAGCCTTAGCCCTTTTTTTGCCTTTATCTTCTCCCGTCATCCCTGCCTCCTCATCCTCATCCCTGTCTTCTCTCTACCTTCTTTATCTACTACTACTACTACTACTACTACTACTACTACTTATCTCCTCTTTCTCCTCTTCTTCCTCTCCTATTTCATCATCATCCCTCAATTCCTCTTCATCAGACCGTAGCCTTCACATCATTCCTTCTTTTCCTCTTCCTCCTCCTCCTCCTCCTCCTCCACACCACAGCCGCCATAAGCACCCAACTCCCTCTCTTCTCCCCTCATTCCTCCCTCCCTCACACCCTGAACTTTCCCCTCACTCAGGCAAGTTAGGGCGCTGAGGGGAAGGCCGGTCGTCGCTTTCCCTCTTTGCTGAAGCGAGAATTGGCCTCATTCCCCTCACTCTTTTCCCTCACTTCCCTCTCTCTCTCTCCTCCCCTCATTCCCCTTCACGCTACCCCTTCAATCCCCTTCATATCCTCTTTCACTCTCTCCCCTTATTCCCCTTCACGCTTCTCCCGCCCTTCCCTTGACTTCCCCTCGCTCGCCTCCACTCTTCCCCTCGCTCCCCTTCATTCTTCCCCTTATTTTCCCTTGTTTTCATTACATCCCTTTGTTATTCCTCTTTTATCTTCCCTTTTACCCTCATTTCTTTCTCTTTCTCTTTTTCTCTCTCCCTTTCTCTTCTTTCCCTCTGTCTTTCCCTTACTCCTTTTCTTTTCCATTCACTGCCTTTCTCTTCCCCTCAATCCTTTTCTCTTCCCTTTACTTGCTTTCTCTTCCCCCCACTATCCTCATCTTCCCCTAACTCCCCTTCTATTCCTTCCACTCCCTTTCTCTTCCTGTCACTCCCCTTCTCTTCCTTTCTCTCCCCTTACCTTACTTTCACACCTTCTACCTTACCTTATCTCCCTTTCTTCGCCTTTCACTCCCTTCCTCTTCCCTTCTTCTCCCTTAGTTTCCCCATTCTCTCCCTCTCACTCGCTTCGTCTTTCCCTCACTGTTGTTGCCTCTTTCTCGTTCATCTTTTCTCTCCTCATTTTTTCTGCAGAATGTTTCTCCTCCCTCTCTCACCTGTGTGTAGAACCACTTTTTCCCCACTTCTTTCTTCTCCTTTTTTTCTTTTTCCCCTCTCTTTATTTTTCCTTTGTCCTTTTTTCTTTTCTCTTTTTCCCCTCCTTTGTCCTTCCTCTTTCCCCTAACTTTTTTTTCGGTTTTTTTTTTCCAAAGCGTCACTTCACAGCTGTAAAGGCTTTTGTAAACGGTCAATTCTTTCCCGTCAGTATTTTCTTTTTTCTTTATTTTTTTTTCTTTAATGTCTATCTTCATCTATTACTTCCATTGTTCTGAGTTATCCTTTTTTGCTATTTTTTATTTCTTTTCCGTCTATCCTTTCGTTTCTCAAGTCTACCTGTATCTGTCTATCTATCAATATCTCCTTAACTATTTATCTATCTATATCCATCAGGCCTCCTTAACTTTTAAAACTAATTATCTTTCTTTCCTCGCTGTTTCCAGTCTCTTCAATTACCTCAACGGCATTTTTTTCTACCTCCATCAAGTCTTCCTTCTCCTCTTAAAACTAATTCCTGCTTTTATTTATTTTTCCCTAGCCTGCATTTCTTTACCCGCACTCTTTCCTCCTCCCTCTTTGTCTTGTTCTCCTTTCAAGCATTTTTATCTTCCTCCACTCTGCTATGTTTTCTAATTACTGTTTATTCTCACATCGCGGATTCTTCCCTTTTATCACTACATCTTCTAATATATTGCTTTTTCTTCTCTTCCTTTGTTATTTCTTTCTCCCTTTTCTATCTCTTTTCTTCTATTGCTGTTTCCTATTTTGTTTGTCTTCTATCGCCCTTTCTTCCTCTCTGTTGCCCGTTTTTCCATTCTGTTGTCCTTTCTCCCTTTCTACTGTTCCTTTTTTTTCCTTTTTCTGATGCCCTTTGTCCCTTTCTAGTGCCCTTTTTTTCCATTCTACTGCCTTTTTTTTCCTTCATCCTCCTTTTCTTCACTTCTGTTACTCTCTCTCATTTTTATCGCCCTTTTATTTCCTTCTAATTCCCTTTCTTCATTTCTTTCCCCTCTTTATTAGGTCCACTGGGCATTTCCTCTACAGAGAGTAACCGTCCCCCTTTTTTTCTCTCCTTTCTCTCCTTTTTTTTTTTTTGCTGTCTTTCCCGTTCAGTGACGTGTCCCTCTTTTTCCCCTTTCAACATATACTACACAGCTCGTCTCTCTCTCTCTCTCTCTCTCTCTCTCTCTCTCTCTCTCTCTCTCTCTCTCTCTCTCTCTCTCTCTCTCTCTCTCTCTCTCTCTCTCTCTCTCTCTCTCTCTCTCTCTCTCTCTCTCTCTCTCTCTCTCTCTCTCTCTCTCTCCCTTATCACTTCCCTTTATCTCCATTCCTCCATTTCGTCCCTTCCTCCTCTCCCCTCCAACCCTCCACATCTCTCCCTTCTCTTCTCCCTCTTCTCCTCCCCTCAGGCCTGTCTTTTCGCTGCCCCCTTCCTTCCCCTCCCCTCCCCCCCCTCCCCCTCAATCTCCCTTCCCTCCGTTTCTGTCTTCCAGTTCCTGTCAGAAACATTTGTCAGCTTGTCAGTCTCTCTCTCTCCCTTCCTCCATCCATTCCTCCCTCCTTTCATCTCTTCCTCTGCTCCTCCCTCACTCTCTCCGTCTCCCTATCTTCTTTTTTTTTTTTCCTTAATGTCGTAAAGTTTTCCTTCCAGTATATTTTTTTTTCCTCCAGTCTGCACCGTTTCTCTCTCTCTCTTTTTTTCTCCCTTCCTCTCCCTTTTTTTTTCTCCTTCCTCCATGTTGTGTATTTTTTTGCAAGTATATTTTTTCTCCCGTTATTCCTCCTCTCTCACTCTGTATTTCACACTCTCTCACCCTTATTCTCTCTCTCTCTCTCTCTCTCTCTCTCTCTCTCTCTCTCTCTCTCTCTCTCTCTCTCTCTCTCTCTCTCTCTCTCTCTCTCTCTCTCTCTCTCTCTCTCTCTCTCTCTCTCTCTCTCTCTCTCTCTCTCCTCCCCCTAAACAACAAAGATACAATTGATCCCAAGAGGGTGCTGCAGAGAGAGAGCACGTTAGGGTGGCTCTCATCAGGGATTTGCCGCACGGAACAAAAATATAATTGTCTTATGGCAGATTCTGGCGTGTTTCGTAGTGTTGTTGTTTTTCGGGTTTTTTTTTTTTTTTTTTTGTGTGTGTGGCGTGGATTGGAAAGTAATGTGTGTGTGTATGTGTGTGTGTGTTTTTTTTGTGTGTGTGGTGTTGATTGGAAATTAATGTTTTTTTTTTTTTGTGTGTGTGTGTGTGTGTGGCGTGGATTGGAAATTAATGGGTTTTTTGTGTGTGTGTTTGGCGTGGATTGGAAAGTAATGTGTGTGTGTGTGTGTGTTTTTTATGTTATTTATTGTGTTTACTATTATCGTCAACGGTAAGGGGGTTATCTTTGCGGTGTGATTCATTTGTTTTTTTCTGACTTAACACGATTATAAAAAATTAAAAAATCTTATGTTTTCGATGCAATTTGTCTCTTTTTCTGATTCAGCTGGGCAAGGTTACGCAAAAGCTCTCCATTATTCCTTCATGAAACTTTCTGAAGATGTGTACTATCGACAAAGGAAGAACTCATTAAATTTTAGAAAGTCGCCCATAAAAACTGTCTGAATGATGGTGAATTAGTGTAAAAAAAAATAACAATAACGGAGCAACTAAATGGAGAACCGCGCTGTTGTGTTTGTCTTGAAGGTTTCTCTGGAGGAAATAGAAGACAAAGACGACTGTGTTCTTTATACTGGAGGAAATAGAAGACAAAGACGACTGTGTTCTTTATACTGGAGGAAATAGAAGACAAAGACGACTGTGTTCTTTATACTGGAGGAAATAGAAGACAAAGACGACTGTGTTCTTTATACTGGAGGAGATAGAAGACAAAGACGACTGTGTTCTTTATACTGGAGGAAATAGAAGACAAAGACGACTGTGTTCTTTATACTGGAGGAGATAGAAGACAAAGACGACTGTTTTCTTTATACTGGAGGAGATAGAAGACAACGACGCCTGTTTTCTTTATACTGGAGGAGATAGAAGACAAAGACGACTGTGAGAAAAATATATATAAATGCTGAACCGGGAAAAAAGGAAATATGGAAAAATAAAGAAAATCGATCAATAATAACAGACGATATTGGTGAAGATTTAGGCAACAGAAAATGGAAATAGAAAAAAAAAGAGGGAAAAGCAGATGAAGAAGGAGGAAGAGGAGAAGGGAAAGCACTTACTGATTGAGGAAGAGAAGAAGGAAAGATTTGCCAAAAGATAGAGGATGGAATAATGTATAAATGCTCAAGTAAAAGAAGCCAGACAAGGGATAAAGTTTTAGTGGGTTGTTATCTGTGTATTTTGATTTTACTGTATTTTATTTTCACTCTAGTTGGAGGACCCCCAAAAAAATGACGTATAAAAATATGAAAAGAAATAAAAGCTTACCAAAAAAGGCCAGACAAGGGATAATGTTTTCCGTAGATCGTTATTCCTGTATTTTTTTTTTTTTTACTGTATTTTATTTTCACTGTAGTAGGAAGGAGGATGCAAAGTAAATGACATATAAAAGATGAAAAGAAATAAAACCTAAACAAAAAAGAGACCAGACAAGGGATAATGTTTTCAATTGGTTGTTATTCCCGTATTTTAATTTTACTGTATTTTATTTTCACTATAGTAGGAAGGAGGACGCAAAGTAAATGACGTATAAAAATATGAAAAGAAATAAAAGCTTACCAAAAAAGGACAGACAAGGGATAATGTTTTCAGTAGATCGTTATTCCTGTATATTTTATTATTACTGTATTTTATGTTCACTATAGTAGGAAGGAGGATGCAAAGTAAATGACATATAAAAATATGAAAATAAATAAAAGCTTACCAAAAAAGGACAGACAAGGGATAATGTTTTCAGTAGATCATTATTCCTGTATTTTTTTTTTCACTGTATTTTATTTTCACTGTAGTAGGAAGGAGGATGCAAAGTAAATGACATATAAAAGATGAAAAAAATAAAACCTAAACAAAAAAGAGACCAGACAAGGGATAATAGAGACCAGACAAGGGATAATGTTTTCAGTAGATCGTTATTCCTGTATTTTTTTTTTTTACTGTATTTTATTTTCACTGTAGTAGGAGAACGCAAAGTAAATGACATATAAAAGCTGAAAAGAAATTAATGCTCACCAAAAGAAAGTCGGAAGATATAATGTTTTCCTTAGGTTGTGTGTTTTCAGTATCAACTTAAGGATTCGTGTGGTTTTGAGCTCACTTCCGATCTTCCGCCCCTGTAACAAAGGCGTATCTTGTTTCCCATTACTTCCTGATCTTCTGTTATTCTTTCCTCCAAATGTGAGCTAACGTCTTTTCTTTTTCATATATTTTTTATAATTATTTTCTCTCTCTCTAAATTGTTTCTGATGCTCATTTGTTTTTTTTATTTCCTTCAATTCGTGTTTTTTGTCAATAGTTTCTCTGATTCTTATATTTTTCTTATGTTTCTCTGTCTTTTTCATATACTTTTTATCATTATTTTTTCTCTCTCTAAATTGTTTTTGATGCTCATATGTTTTTTGTTTCCTTCAATTCGTGTTTTTGGTCAATAGTTTCCGATTCTTTTATTTTTCTTATGTTTCTCTGTTTGTCTGATTTATAGTGTATTTTTCTCTTTCCCATTTGTTTATGATATTCTTATAGGTTCTTTTTCCAGTATATGATTCAATAGTTTCAGATTCTTTTATATTTTTTGTTTTCTCTCTGATACTTTTATGATATATTTTCCTGTTTGTCATTTGTTTCTAATACTCATATTTTTTTGTTTGCTTCCTTCGATACATGTTCCTTTCATTAGGTTCTGATTCCCTTCGCTGCCTTTCCTTTGGTCAGTTATTTCTCATACTCCTGTAATATATTTTCCTATGTGTCATCTCTTCCTGATTCTCGTATAGTTAAGTTTCTTTCAATATTATGTTCCTGTTTGTTGTTTCTTTTCCTTTATTTTCACATGAAAGGTATGTCTCAAGGGCAACAAAAAGGGTAAATAAAAAACCCCGCTACTTGCCGCTCCCACAGAAGTAAAAATTAAAAAGTAGCCAAGAGGTCAGTTTCGGGTGGAGAGGTGTCTTGGTACACTCTTCTTGAAAGGGGTCAAGTCATTGGCAGGAGGAAATACAGACGAAGGAAGACATACTGATACTTTTATGTTTATTTTCAATTTTCGCTTCTCTCCATTTGAGTTTCAGTTCGTTTGTTTTATTTATATTCATGATCTGTTTGACTGTTCTCTCGGGTAATACAACTGAGCAATATTCTTTTAGAGATACTCATGACTCTCTCTCTCTCTCTCTCTCTCTCTCTCTCTCTCTCTCTCTCTCTCTCTCTCTCTCTCTCTCTCTCTCTCTCTCTCTCTCTCTCTCTCTCTCTCTCTCTCTCTCTCTCTCTCTCTCTCTCTCTCTCTCTCTCTCTCTCTCTCTCTCTCTCTCTCTCTCTCTCTCTCTCTCTCTCTCTCTCTCTCTCTCTCTCTCGTAAATTTTCATATCCATGTTTATCCTCCCTCGATGCTCCTCTTGTAGCTCCAAATATTCCATGCCCGGAAGAGGAGGAGGAGGAGGAGGAGGAGGTAGTATCGCATGGAAAGGAAGAAATATATGAACAACAGAATAAAGAAAGAAAAACAAGAAAAAAAGGAAGAGAAAGAGGAGGATGAAGAAGAGTTATTGCATGGAAAATGAAGAAAAATTTGAACAACAGAATGAAGAAAGAAAAACAAGAAAAAAGGAAGAGAAAGAGGAGGAAGAAGAGTTATTGCATGGAGGAGGAAGAAAAATATGAACAGAATGAAGAAAAGAAAAATATGAAAAAAGAATGAAGAGGAGGAAAGGAAGAAAAAGGACAGCAACGACAGAATGAGGAAATACAAAATAACAAGAGAGGAGGAGGAGAAAGAAGAGAAAGAAGCGAGGAAATTGGAGTGGAGGAAGAGTGGAAAAAACAAGGTAACACAAGTTCAAATCAAGGCAATAAGGAAAGGCGAAGGCAACAGTGAAAAGAAACAGACTTAAAGAAATCGTAAAATAGATGAAGGAAATAAAGAAAATAAGAAAAAAATAGTGAAAAACGATAAATAATAAAAAGATGACATTGGAAAAGATTAAGGCAGAAGAAAATGGAATGAAAGAGACAAGGGAATAGAAAAGCAGATACAGAATGAGGAAGAGGAGAAGGCAAAGCACTTTCAGAATGAGGAAGAGGAGAAGAAAGAAATCACAAGAGGAGAAAGAAGAGAAGAAAGAGGTAAAAAAGAATCAGATGGAAAAGGAAATGCAAGACGAACAAAGAGGAGGAGGAAGAGGAAGAAAGGATAGGAGAGAAGGGAGACGAAAAAGACGAAAATATACAGAAAACAAAAGGTATAGAAAAATGGAAGCGAAGAAAAGCAAATAAAAATGTAATCAGAATAAGGAAAAAATAAAAGGCATACAAATGAAGAGAAGGAGGAAGAGGAAGAAAGCAAAAGAGTGGCAGAAAAGAATAAGGCAAAAAATATAGAAAACAGAAGATATAGAAAAAATGGAAGAGAAAAAACGAAGAAAAAAGTGATCATAATACGAGACGATCAAGGAAGAGGAAGACAAAAAACAACAAAAAACACAAGAAAAAAAATGCTTGGAGGACAAAGAGAACAGGAAAAAGAATCAAGTCACAGGAGGAAAAAAAGAAGAGGACAACGAGGGAGAGGAAGCAATCAAAGGAGTAAGAGGAATAAGGTAGAATTGGAGTCGTCGTCATCGTTGAAGGAGGAAGAGGAGAAGAAGACAAAGAAGAAAATAAAGAAGAAAAAGAGGAAAATATAGGTGAAAAAGAAGACAAAGTAGAAAATGAAGTAAAAAACAACGAAGAAAATGGAAATGAATAAAGGAATTGAGAAGAAACAAAAGGAGAAGAGGGAGAGGAGGAAGCGGAGGAGGAGGAGGGAAAGGAGTGGAAGAAGGAGTGGAAGTAGTAGTAGTAGTCGCAGCAGGAGTTGAAGGAGGAGTCGAAGGAAAAAGAAGAAGAAGGAGAAGAAGAAGAGGAGGAGGAGGAGACTAAAATCAGAGCTCCCATGCCACGTATAGAATCTTAAGCGGCGAAGACAAAGAAGAAAAACGACGGACCTCTACCACGACCCAGCAAAATCTTCGCCAGTATTCCTTAATCTCGTTCCTCCTTCCCCTCACCCCCCCCCCCCTCTCCAAGCGTCTATTCCCTCCCTTCCCCTTCCCCTCTTCTACCCGCTTATTTCTTTCGCCTTCCTCTCTATCGACCTTCCTTTATCTTCTTTTCTCCATTCTTCCTTTTCCTCCCCCACCTTCTCCTTCTCTTTTACCCTCATTTCTTTCGCCTTCCTCTGTATCGACCTTCCTTTATCTTCTTTTCCCTGTTCTTTCTTCTTCTCCTCCTCTTCCCATTCTCTTCTCCTCGTCTGTCTTCTCTCATGTTGTTGTTGTTTTTATCTAACCCTCTTTATTTTTATTTTCCTTAATCTTCTTTCCCCCTCTTCTACACTTCCCTCTGTTCTGTTTCCCTCTCTCAGTTTTCTGCTTTCCTTTCTCTTTTCCTCCTCTTCTTCTTCCTCCTTTTCCTCCCTCTTGTTTTCTTTTTCCTTCTCATTTTCTTCCCTCCTCACATTTTCACCTCCTCCTCATCTTTAGCCCTCCTTTTCTTCCTTATTCCACCTTTCTCCTTCTCTTTTTCCACACATCCTTCTTATCTACCCCTCCTGCTCCTCCCCCTTCTCTTCTGTCTCCCTTTCGTTCTCTTTCACCTTCCCATCAGTTTCTTCCTCCTCCTCCTCCTCCTCCTCCTTAATGCGTTTGTCTCTTCTGTATGTCAGGAAGAAGAGTGACTGTGAGAATAGACGATTTTTCTTCCCTTTCCTCATGTTTTTTCTCTTGATTTTCCTCATTTTATTCTTTCCTCTCCATTTTTTTATTATATTTTTCCGGTAATATTTATTTCTGGTTTTATTTTCCATGTGATTTTTTTTATTATTTTTTTTTTAGTTTACTGTTTTCCTTGCCTTCCTTTATTGTGTTATTTCAATTGTATTTTTTTGTGTGTTACGGAATTATACGCATTATTTTTTTCGAGTAATATTTAAGTTTTTTTTTTTTCAGTCTAATTCCTTCTATATTTTCTTTTTGGGTCTGTCTGGATATGCCTGTGTTTGTCTGTTTGTCTCTCTGGCTTCTTTTGTCTGTCTGTGTGTGGTTTTGAAGCTGTGGTTGTCTGTGGTTGTATGTCTGTCTGTCTCTGTCTGACTGTCTTTTTCTATTTTTGTCTTTTTTTTCAATATTTTTCGATGACTGTCCATCTCTCTGCCTGTGTGTACGCATGTGTCTGTATCTATCTATCTCTCTGTCTGTTTGTCTCTCATTCTCTCATTCCATCCCTCTCTCCCTTTCCCACCCTCCCTTCCTCTCTTTCCCCTTCCTCTCTCTCCTTCCTCTCTCTCCCTCTCTCATACTCTCTCCCCCCTTTCATCCCTCCCTTCCTCTCTCTCTCTGTCCTTTTCCCTGCCCTCCCCTGCCTTCCCCCATTGCTCTCTTCTGCCCCCTCTCCCTTCCCTTCTCTCGCCCTCTCATTGTGTCTATTCTCGTAACACAATCATTCTGCAAGAGCTTTTCAATATTCCGTTCAGTCACACGACAAAAGCGAAACGGAAAGCTTTAAATTCGCGCTCTGAAACACTTCCACATTAATTTCATTTCGTGTTTAATTTAGTTTCCCCGGCAAGAGAGAGAGAGAGAGAGAGAGAGAGAGAAAATAGTAGCAGTTGGAAGCTGTATATCTCTCAAAAAGGACTGTTTCGTTTCGTTATTTTTTTTGTTTGTTTATTTTTACCATTTGTTTTTGTCATAATGAAAGTGGGGTTTTTTTGTGTGTGTGGAATGATGTTTGTTTTCACTTTGTGTGTGTGTGTGTGTGTGTGTGTGTGTGTGTGTGTGTGTGTGTGTGTGTGTGTGTGTGTGTGTGTGTGTGTGTGTGTGTGTGTGTGTGTGTGTGTGTAGGCGTGAGGATATTGAGAAGGGTGTTGACCTCATTTTAACCTGTCTTCCTCCGCTTCCTCCTCCTCCTCCTCCTCCTCATATGTTTCCTGACCCTCTCCTCATCTCCCCAGTGACGTATATATTACCCTCCTCCCATCTACCATTCTCCCCTTCCCTCCTCTCCCCACCTTTTTTTCTTCCTTTATTCTCCTCCTCATATTTTCCTCCCCTGGGATTATTTTTTACTTTCTACCTTTTCCTTTTTTTATTCTTTATCTCTCAGCATGTATTTTTGTTTCCTCTCAAAGTCGTCCTGTTTTTTCTAATTATTAACGTGTGTGTTTTCTCTCTCTTTACAGGTAAGATGGAGTGAGGTGAGCGACAGGAGAGGTGTAGGTACGTGTTTTTCTTGTTTTTCTTCTTTTTTGTTGTTCAGACTCTTTTCTTATTTTCTCTCTCAAGCTTTCTTTCTTTTTTGTTTTTGTTTTTCTTCTTTTTTTTTGTTCAGCCTCTTTTCTTCTCATTCTTTTCTCTCTCCAGCTTTCTTTTTGTTTCTCTTTTTTTCTTTTTTTTTTTTGTTCAGCCTCTTTTCTTCTTTTTTTCACTTCTGCTTTCTTTTTCTTTTTCTTTTTTCTTTTTTTTTGTTCAGCCTCTTTTCTTCTCATTCTTTTCACTCTCCAGCTTTCTTTTTTCATTATTTTCTCTTTGGTTATTTTCACTTTCTAATGCTTCTTTTCTCCTAATTCTTTTCACACTCCAGTTAATTAAATCTCCAACTTCCTTTTTTCCTTCTCATTTTTTTTTTCTTTTTTGCTTTCAACTATTTTTCTTATCTACGTCATTCTCATTATTTTCAGACTCAAGTTCATTTTACATCTTCCTTTTTTTCTCTCCTTCATTCTCTTTCTATATTTGTCTTGCCTTCTATTTCATTTTGCCTTCACTCCTTTCTCTTCTTATTCTTTACTTTTTATTTCTCAGGAATCATTAACTCTCTTCCTATTATCTTTTTTCATCCTCTCCCCTCCTCTTATTCTTTGTTTTTACCTTTATCAGTTATTCTTTCCTTTTTTGTCTAATTCTCTTCATCTTTATTTCCCACTTTGCCACCTGTTTCTTCTTCTTTTTCTCTTCCACTTGTTTTCTGTCCCCTCCTTCATTCTCTTTCTCTTTCTTTTCTATTTTTCCTTTCTTCTTCCCTCATTTATCTATCATTTTTTAGCATACCTTTCCTTTCTCACTAACGTATTTCTTTCCTGCTCTTTCCTTCTGCTTCCTCTTCCTTCCTTCCTTCCTTCCTTTCTTTGTTTCTTTCTTTCTTCCTTCCTTCCTTCCTTTCTGTCTTTCTTTCTTTCATTCTTCCTCCCTCCCTCCCTCCCTTCCTCCCTTCCTTCCTTCCTCCTCTTATATCTTCTTAGCCAATTAACTTTTTCCTCTCTCACTTTTCATAACTTAACACCTTTCATCTTTTTTATTTCCTTTTTATTTTACTTCGTTTACTCTTTTTATTCATACTTTTCTCTCTCGTCCACTTTGCTAATAATTGCTCTTTTTCCATTTCATTCTCCTATTATTCATTTTCTCTCCCCATGCTTTTCCTTCTATAACTATTTTCATCCTTCTTCCTCTCCCTTCTTGGTTCTCTTCTTCATCTTCCAATGTCGCCTTTTCTTCCCTTATCAATCCCTCCTCTTCTCTCCCCTCCTTTAACTCCTCTCCTCCCCTTCCCATACCCCCTTTCCTCCCTTTCCGTTCCCCTCTTTCCCCTTTCCATTCCCCTACTTTCCCCCTTTCCCCATTGCTCCTCTCTCCCTCCCATTTCGAGTCCCCTTTTCCCCCCCTGCCAACTCTCCTTTTCTTCCCCTTTCCTCCCTACCTTCCCCACCTCTTTCCCTACCTCACCTGTCCACTTCCTCAGGTGACTTATGAGGCTCTTTGCATAATGGGCCTTATTCAGTGGGTAGAGGAGGAGGAGGAGGAGGAGGAGGAAGAAGGGAAAAGGGAGGGCAGAGGGTAAGTAGCAAGGAAAAGTATGAGAGGTAGGTCAGTATGTGGAAAGGTGAGAAAGTCGTGAGATGTGATGATGTGGAGTTATGAAAGTGGAGAAAGTGGAGGTGAGATATTGTTATGTGGAAGAAGATGGGGGTGGGAAAGGAGATGTATGAAAAGGTGGAGAAATTACAGGTGATATTTGATTATGTAAAAGATGTGGAGTAAAGGTTAAAGATCTTTGTAAGTTATGTGGACGAGGAAGTGGAGTGACAAAATGAAGGTTGGAAGTGAAAACGTAATTTGAAAGTGGAGATAGCTAGGAGTCGAGTCAAGAAGTGGGGTTAAGAGGTGGAGGAAAGGTGGAATAACGTTGCAGATAGTGGTATGGGAGGTGGAAGAGGAAATAGAGTAAAAAGAAAAAAATAAAGTTGAGACTGCGAACGTAATTTTAAAGTGGAAATAACCAAGTAAGCGTGTCAACAAATGGAGGTGAAAAGTGGAGAAAATGTGGAAGAGGATTTTGGAAAGAGATTATGTGAAGGGAAGAGAAAATGGAGTAAAAAATAGGATGACTGAGAGTGAGAACGTGAGTGTTAAGTGGAAGTGACCAAGAAACGAGTGGAAAATAGATTTGAGGTGGAGGAAAGGTGGAAGAGGACTCTGAAGTATTTTAGGGGACGAGTAAGCGAAGTGAAAATAAGGTGGTTGGGAGTGAAAACGTGAGAGGAAAGAGGAAGGAACCAGGGAACGGGTCAAGGAAGGGGAGTAAAAAGTGGAGGGAAAGTGGATGATTGAAGTATGTGAGGTGTTGAGGGAGTGGAGGGGAGATAAGGTAAAGTGGAAATTGAGAAGATAAGTGATAAAAAAGAGAAGAGATAAGGAAGGGTGACGAGAGAGAGAGAGAGAGAGAGAGAGTAAAAAATAGACCGAGATGATGAAGGAGAATTAATCAACTTGCCTCATAAGATTAAGAGGAGGAGGAGGAAGAGGAAGAAGGAAGAGGAGGAGGATGGATGGAAATAGATGATGGAAATTGAAGGAAAATACGATGATGACAGTGGTAAGGAGAAAAATGATGAAGGATAGAAGAGGGCATGATAAGAAAGTGGAGATAAAGGAGGAGGAGATGGAGATGGATGATAGATAAAAAAAGTGAGTAAGAGGAGGAGGAGGAGGAGGAGGAGACTGAAGGAGATGACAGCCTGGAGGAAGAGGAAGAAGAGTAAGAGGATGAAGACAAATTGAGACATATTTCCTTAGATGGATGAATATGGTGGAAGAAAATGATGGTGACAAATGGAGGTGTAAGAGAATGGAGGGAAGGAGGAGGAAGGAAGAAAAGGAAGTGGAGGAGGAGGAGGAGGAGGAGGAGGAAGGAAACTTGGAAATAATATTGAAGGAGGAAAGCGGTCAGGGTTCCTAAATGGTTTGAGAGAGAGAGAGAATATAACACCCAGGCAGAATAACAAAACACGGTCGTCTGTTTAAATTTGGGAGAAATATTAAGTTTTCTGAGCTAATCCAAATATATAGGACTCTCTCTCTCTCTCTCTCTCTCTCTCTCTCTCTCTCTCTCTCTCTCTCTCTCTCTCTCTCTCTCTCTCTCTCTCTCTCTCTCTCTCTCTCTCTCTCTCTCTCTCTCTCTCTCTCTCTCTCTCTCTCTCTCTCTCACACACACACACACACACACACACACACACCCTGCATCCTGTTCTCCCACTCCCCACTTCCTCATCACGCGTTTAACTCCCCATTATCTTCCCCTTTATTACTTTCTCCCCTCCCTTCCCCTCCTCCCCCCTCCCTTTCTCCTCCCCTATCATATCCCCCCCAGCCCCTTCCCCTTCTTCCTCTCCCTTTCTCTCTTCCCATCCTGCTTTTCACCTCTTCCCCTCCATCCTCCTCTCCCTTCTCCCCTTTCCTCCCCTTCTATCTCCCCCAGCTAGTGTTATCACCCACCCTCAACACCCCACGCCCCTTTCCCTCCCTTCTTTCCCTTTCTCTCTTCCCTTCCCTCTCCCTCCCTCCCTTTTCTTCCTTTCCTTCCTTCCTTTCCTCCCCTTCCTCGAAATTGATGGTTCCTTGCAAAGTTAGGAGAGGTTGCAAGTGACACCATCCTCCCCTTCCTCTTCCCCTTCCTTTCCCTAAAACACTCCTCCTCCTCCTCCTCCTCCTCTTCCTCTTCTTCTTCGTCCTCCTCCTCCTCCTCCTCCTCCTCCTCCTCCTCCTCCTCCTCTTCACAGCTTTCATTGGCAAACATGAAGAGGATGCGGGTGGTTATGGCTTTCTTCCTGCCTCCTCCTCCTCCTCCTCCTCCTCCTCCTCCTCCTCCTCCTCCTCCTCCTTCCCCTCCTCCTCCTCCTCCTCTTATTCTCCCCCAAACCCATTATTGTCATCTGTTATAGTTCCCTCGCTTCTGCACACACACACACACACACACACACACACACACGCACCTGGAAGCACTCAAGGGGCAGGAAGAAAGGACTCCAACACACACACACACACACACACACACACACACACACACACACACACACACACACACACACACACACACACACACACACACACACACACACACACACACACACTCACAATGTCCTTTCTTTTTAATAACACTTTCTTTTATTGTCTCGTTATTTATATTGTTCTCCTCTTCCTCTTCCTCTTCTTCTGTCTTCTTTTTTTTCCCTCCCTTTACTCCCCCTCCTCCTCCTCCTTTCCTCATACTATTGTACTTCTCAATACCATCCCTTCATTTGGCCTCCTCCTCTTCCTCCCTCCTTTATCCCTCCATCTCCTCTTCCTCTCCCAGTTGTACGAGTTCCCCCCTCTCACCTCCATCTCTTCTCATCCTCCTCCTTTTCCTCCTCCTTTTTCTCCTAATGCTCCTCTTCTTCCTCCTCCTCTTCCTTCCTCCGCATCATCAATCGTTGTCTCTTCCTGTCAATACTTCCCTGCCTCTCTTTCTGTCCCTGCTTCTCCTCCTCGTCCCCTCATCTGTCACTCTTTGTCGGCAGGCTTTCTTGCCGAGTGCCGCTTTTGTGCTCTTTTTCGTTATTTTTGTTTCCCCTTCGTGATTTTTTTGGTGTTTCGTGTTGGCTTTTTTTTTTCTCTTCAAATCTCCCTTTTTTTTTTTTTTTTTTTTTTTTTTTTTTGGTTGAGTTTGATGTTTGTAGATTAAGTTTTGGTTCTCTATCTAGTAAAAGTATCATTGTTGGTGTTTGTTTCTACTGTTGTGACTTCTACTAATGCTCCTACTACTACTACTACTACTACTTCTACTACTACTACTACTACTACTACTACTACTACTACTACTTTTTTTTACTACTACGAGCCTCCATCTGTTAGAGTTGCGTTGTGAGCAGTATCCCCTCTCACATCCTTTCTATCCTACTACTACTACTACTATTACTACTACTGCTGCTACTACAATCAATGTGTTAATCATCCATACCTTCTTTTTTTACCTCATTATTTTCCTTCTTGAGTGTTACTATCGTGCCATTTTCCCTTCTTCTTTTACCCCACTTTCCTTTGTTTTTATTTTTACCTCATATCCTCAATTCCTTTTTTCATCACGTATTCTTTCGTCTCCTCTATTTTCATCCTCTGGTCTCTGTTTTCATCCTTTTTCCTTCGTCTCCTTCATTCATTCCCATCACAAAACGCGTTCTGGTCCTGTCCTTCCCGAGTAGCCTGGTTCTGTAATTTTCAGCCTCACATTCTTCCTTTGTTTTCATCCTACTTCTTCCTACCACTCCTCCTCCTCCTCCTCCTCCTCCTCCTCCTCCTCCTCCTCCTCATGGTGTGTTTCCCGCCCAGACTTGTTAGCCAGAACTTGTTAATACGATACAGACCAGCGAGAGTCCAACGGCCCTTCGTGTAATTAGAAGCGGCTTGTGGGGTGCGGCGTGAGGGGGTTAGGGGTAGGGGGGGGAGTTAGGGGGTCCGTGTGTGTGTGTGTGTGTGTGTGTGTGTGTGTGTGTGTGTGTGTCTCCTTACTGCTCTGTCTCCCCATTAGTTACTCAACATTACCTTCCCCTCCCTCATCTTCTCTCTCCTCCCCTCTGTGTTATCGTTTCCTCCCTCCTCCCTCCTCCTTTCTTCCTGCTCTTCTTCAATTTCTTCCTTGCTTCCATTTCTCCCTCTATGCCTTACTGTCTCTTCTCCTTTCTTTCTCTGTTACGTTTCTCTTCCTTTTCCTTTTATTTTACCTTCTCATTTCTCCATTTTCCTTCTCCCTTCATTTGTTTTTTTCTCCTTTCCTCCACATATATCTCTCTTTCTCTACTCATTTCCTTCCCCTTTATCTTTCGTCTTAGCTTCTCTCAAATTCTTTTCCCATTAATTTCCATTCCCATCTTCTTAATTTTCCCTCTAACCTCTCCTTTATCCATTCTTTGACATCCTCCCTTCATCCTTTCATCTTTTCTACACAAACATTCTTCTACCTCTTCTTCCTCTTTTCTCTTTCGTCCTCTACCCCTTCAGTCCCCCTCCCCCCCTTCCATGTATTCCCCTTCCAGCGCTCCCTGCCCACCAGAACACCCTGTCTGGTAGCTCTGTTTCAACCAATTTCCTAAGTCCCCCTTTCAACTATTCCCATTATGGTTTTTTCCTTCTTTTTCCCCTCGTCTCCCTCATTCACTCCCATCACAAAACATGTTCTGAACCTGTCCCTCCTGAGTAGCCTGGTATTATCTCCTCCTCCTCCTCCTCCTCCTCTTCTTTCTCTTCCTCTTCCTCTTCCCTCTCCTCTTCTGCCTCCTCCTCCTCCTCCTCCTCTTCTTTCTACTCTCGTCCACATCGTCCAACAGTCTTTTTATTCCTCCTTCTCCTCCTCCTCCTCCTCCTCGTATTTCTCACTCGTCTTCTTTTATCTGCTATCGGTCTCTTTTATCGTGTGTGTGTGTGTGTGTGTGTGTGTGTGTGTGTGTGTGTGTGTGTGTGTGTGCGTGAAATTGACTGATCGGCCTCTTTGTGTGTGCGTGTGTGTGTGTGTTTGCTTGTGTGTTTTTTCTTCGTGTTTTTCTTTGTTCCTTTGACTTGTTTCTCTTCTGTTTTTTCAAGTACATTCAGCCTTTCTCTCTCTCTCTCTCCCTCTCTCTCTCTCTCTCTCTCTCTCTCTCTCTCTCTCTCTCTCTCTCTCTCTCTCTCTCTCTCTCTCTCTCTCTCTCTCTCTCTCTCTCTCTCTCTCTCTCTCTCTCTCTCTCTCTCTCTCTCTCTCTCTCTCTCTCTCTCGCTCTCGCTCTCTGTTCAGGTGTCGAGTTTTGTTTTCTCTTAATCCTCGTTCCTTTGACGTTGTGTTTTCTATGTTTGTCTTTCTTTGCTTTTTATTCATTTTTTAGACTGACCTTTTATTTCCCTTTCCATTTGTCTTCTTTCTCCTCTTTCGTTCTCGCCTCCTCCTCCTCCTCCTCCTCCTCCTCCTCCCTTTTGACTCCTCTTTGTGGCATTTTGTTTGGTTAGTCTTTTGTGGTCTTTCTATGCTCTTGTTTTCTTAGTTATTTTTTTTTTCTTTCATCTGTTTCATCTTAATCTTTTATTTATTTTTCTTTTCCTTTACTCATTGCCTCCCCTTTATTCCTTTCTCCCATTCCTCCCTTCATTTTCATTCTCCATTCCCTCCTTCTTAGTAATTTATTTTCTTGTTCTTCCTTTTTTTTCTTCCCATTCATCTCGTTCTTCCTTTTAACTTCTCTCCCTTCACTTTTCTTTTCCTCCCTCTTCCTGTATCTCCCTCACTCCTTTCGTTCCCTCCTTTCCTCCTTTCTCTTCCTCTCCTTTCTCTCCTTCCTTCTCCTCCTTTCTTCCTCTCCTTCCTGTATCTCCCTCTCTTCTTTCCTTGCCCTCACTTCCTTTTCTCTCTTTTCCTACTTTCTTTCTCCTTCTTTCTCTCCCTCCCCCTCATCCTTTCTTCCTCTCCCTCCTGTATCTTCCTCTTCTTTCCTTGCCCTCACTGCTTGTCCTCTCATTTTCCTTTTTTTTCTCTCTCCTTTCCTACTTTCTTTCTTCCTCCTTTCTTTCTCTCCCTCCCTCCTGTATATCCCTCTCTTCTTTTCTCTCCATCCTTTCCTCCTTTCTCTCCCTCTCCTTTCTCTCCCTCCTCCTTCCTCCGAGCGGCTGAGGGACAAAAGAGGACAAAAAGGTGTTGTTCCTCTTGATGTTTGTTCGTCATTATGAGTGTGTACTTCCACCTCGTCCTCCTCCACCTCCTCCACCACCTCCACCTACTCTTCCAACTTCTTTCCACCTTTTCCTCTTTCTATCCTTCTCAGTTTATTCTCCCTCTCCGGTTTTCCACTTTCTTTTTTTCTCTGTTTTCTCCTTTAATCATCATTTTATTATTTTCCTCTTTATTTTCCTACATTTTGTCCTGTTTTTTTCTTTCTTCTTATTCATCCTCCTCTTCGTCCTCTACTTTATCCTGCGTTTTTTCTTCTTTTTCTGTCCCTCCTCCTCCTCCTCCTCCTCCTCCACCTCCAGCATTTTTTTCTTTCTTCCACTTCCTCCTCTTCCTTCTCCTCCTTTTTCCACCTCCCCTCATTCATTTTCTTCTTTCATCTTCCCTCCACTCCATTTCTCTTCCTATTTTTTTTCCTCCCATCCCATTATTTCTTTCTTCTCGTTAACCACCGCCGCCACATCTTTCGTCTCTCTCTCTCCCACTCTCCCTCCTCTCGCTAATTTCTCTCCTTCGTTATCGCCTTCTCCTTTTTTGTCCCTTTTCCCTTCTTTTCTTTCTTACGTCTTTTGCTCACCTTTTGTTTTATTTCCTTTATCATTTTTCTTTTTCTGTTTTCATTTTCTTTGTTCTTCCTTCTCTCTCTGTCTTCTCTTTCTTTCATTTCTTTCCCTTTTTTTCAGTTATCTTTTTCCTTTTTCCTTTCCTCTCCTTCCTCTTTCTTTTCATATCTTTTCCTCCTATTGTCTTCACTTATTCCCTTCCTCTTCTCTTTTCTCCTTCCTCTGCTTTCCTCTCTTCTCCCTTCTCCTTCCTTCCTTTCCACTAAATCCACTCGTATTTCTTCCCCTCCCCTCTCCTTCCCTTCCTCTCCCTTCCCTTCCTTCCCTCTCCCTCACCTATTCCTCCCCTCCTCTCTTTCCTTTCTCTCCTTCCTCTCCTCTCCCCTCTCCTTTCTTCCTTTCCACTAATTTCCACTCGTATCTCTTCCCCTCCCTTCTCCTTCCCTCCCTTTCCCTCCCAATCCCCCCTCCCCCCTCGCCCCCCCCCAGCCTACTTCTTCTTAGGAAGAATTCCAAGAAAATTTTCCCACCCAAGCAAACAAGGAAACATATATCAGGAAACATGCTTCCAAACACCAGTTTCCTCGTTTTCCTTCTTTTCTTTAACTTTTGCCCTATTTTCCTCGTTTTCCATCATTTTTGCCTTTTCACTTTTGTTTTTTTTTATCATTTTTCTTATATAGGCTTTTTTTATGATGGATAATTCGACTATTTTTTCTTTTTTTTCTCTATCCTGCTCCTGTTTTCTTTTTTATTCCTTCTTTCCTCACTTTTTTTTATATTTATCCATTCTTTTCATTATCTTTTTCTCTTCCGTACTTTTTCTTAATTTTTTCCTTTTCTATTTTTTCTTTCTTGTTCATTTCTATTCTAGACAACATCACAAGGGTTACGAGAGAGAGAGAGATACCCCGCCGCCCTTAAGTGCATTCTGGCAAACTTTCCCTCCACACTCAGACTCTTCTGCTCTCCGAATCCCTTC
This sequence comes from Eriocheir sinensis, assembly GCF_024679095.1. Taxonomy (NCBI): domain Eukaryota; kingdom Metazoa; phylum Arthropoda; class Malacostraca; order Decapoda; family Varunidae; genus Eriocheir; species Eriocheir sinensis. Next base: position 4,144,448 of record NC_066575.1, on the reverse strand, counting down.
TCGCCAAACTTTCCTCCGTCTCTCTCTCTTTCTCTCTCTCTCTCTCTCTCTCTCTCTCTCTCTCTCTCTCGCTCTCGCTCTCTCTCTCGCTCTCTCTCTCTCTCTCTCTCTCTCTCTCTCTCTCTCTCTCTCTCTCTCTCTCTCTCTCTCTCTCTCTCGTTCTCTCTCATTCTCTCACCATCGCTAAACTTCCCTCAATAATAATAATAATAATAATAATAATAATAATAATAATAATAATAATAATAATAATAATAATAATAATAATAATAGTATGCAAGAATGGACATTTTTATTACCCATATTTTTACACACACCCAAGTCCCGCTAATCCCCCCTTAAGGTCCACGTCTATAAGGTTTAATTCCCCCTAAACTCATCCACTATATCACATTTTGGGGGGCAGGTTACGTTTAAAGTTGACCACTCCGCCTCCTCCTCCTCCTTCTGCTCCCCTTTCTTCCTTCATTCTTTTCCCCCTCTTCTTCAGCTTCTTTCTTCCATTCTGCTTCTTCCACTGTTCTTTCTCTTCTCTTCTCTCCTCCCTTCACCCTTTTCTTTCTCCTTTTCTTACTCCACCTTTTTTCTTCCTCTCCCCTTCTCCTGTCACCCTTTCTTCACTTCCACTTCATTTTCCCACCTTTTTACTCCTCCCTTTCTTCCCTCCTTTTCCTCCACTTTTTCTTCCCCTCCCTTTCCCTTTCCTCCACCTCTCTCCTTCCTCCAACCCTTTCTTCCCCTCTCCTTCCTGCAACCTTTTTCACACTTATAAATCCTTCCCTCCTTCTCCCTCCACCCTTTCCTCCCTTCATTTTCTTCCTCCACCCTTTCTTCCCCCTCTCCACCTTCCTCTTCCCTTCTACGTAAAATTTCGCCTTTCTTTCCTGTTTTCGCCTTTCGTCGCCCTCTCCTTCACCTTCTTCTTCTTCCTACATTCTCTTTTCCCTCTCCTTCTCCTCCTTCCTTCATTCTCTTTTCCCTTTTCCCTCCACCCTTTCTCTCCTTGCCTCTTCCACCCTTCTCCACTTACAAGATTTCCAGCTTCCTAAACCTCTTCCTGAACCTTTCTCACTCCATCTTCCTTACCTTAATCCACTCCTTCCACCTGCTGTATCCTAACCCTCTCCTCCTTCACCTCCTCCTACCTCCTCCTCCTCCTCCTCCCAATCCCCTCACACTGCCTATCCTTCCACTTTCTTTTATTTTCTTTTTCTTTTTTGTTTGTTTGGCTATTTTTGTTCCTCCTCTTCTTTATTTTCCATTTTATTTATCTTATATTTTTTTCTACTTTTCTGCACACAAACTCGACCTCTTCCTTACCACCTTTTCAATCACTATCCCTTTTCCACTTAACTCTCTTTCGTCTGACTCAATCCTCTTCTTTTAATCATTTATTCCACCCCACTCTCCCTTTCCTTCCACATTTCCACTTCACTTCCACATCTCACCCCTATTTCCTCTTATCTTCCACCTGTTATCTCTTTCCATTTGCCTTCCACATGTTATATCCCTTCCCAATTTCCATCTGCCGTTAACATCAACTCCTTCTAATTTCCTTTTATAAGTCATTCCCTTTCATTTGCGATCTATGTCACAACAGCATCCTCAACCCAACATTCCACCTTCCTATTTCCCACATATCTTCCACCTACCCCAATTCCACATACCTCTCCTCTCCTCTGCTCCTTCTTTTTCCTTCTCCACCTTATCCTTCACCCCCTTCTTCACCTCCTCCTCTTCCTCTTCCTCTTCCATAACCCCTTCCTTTGGTACTCCACTCCTCCCTTTCCTCTCCTCACATTCCACTCTGCTATCTGATCCTTAAACGCATACCACCACCTCCTCCTCCTCCTCCACATTCCATCTCTCGTCCACTGGGTTCAAAGGCATTCCATCCTCCTCACGCATGCCTCACCTGTTCTCCTTCTCCCAGGTGTGGCAGGTAAGCGGGCTGATTGGGCAGGTAGGTGATGCAGGCCGCCTCAATTAGCGCACCTGTTGTGGAAGGGAGCGGAAGGTGGGCAGGTAATATACGTGGGAAATTAATACCGATCGAGGAAGCGTGGAACTGCACCGCCATGTTGTTCTTCCTCTTCCTCTTGCGCCTCCTCTTGGTTCCTCTTGTTTGTCTTCCTCTTACTTTTCCTCTTACTCTTACTTTTGAATTTACTTTTTTTTTCTCTTCATTCTGTTTCGTTGTCACTTTTTCCACTTATTTTATTTTCGACTTTCTTTTTGTTTTATTGTTTCTATTATGTCTTGTTTTCTTCCCTTATTTTTTCCCCTTTTTTTTCATTTTTTTCTTCTTCCTCCTTCTTCTTCTTCTTCTTCTTCTTCTTCTTTTTGCTTTTCTATTGATTAACCCGCAACCTTGATCTTCCTTGCCAAGTTTATTTTTTATTTTCTCCTCCTCCTCCTCCTCCTCCTCCTCCTTATCCCCAAGAAAGATCAAAAGGATAGGAGGCGTTCTACTATTTGGCGTGTGTGTGTGTGTGTGTGTGTGTGTGTGTGTGTGTGTGAGCCAAGGAAATTCTCTCTCTCTCTCTCTCTCTCTCTCTCTCTCTCTCTCTCTCTCTCTCTCTCTCTCTCTCTCTCTCTCTCTCTCTCTCTCTCTCTCTCTCTCTCTCTCTCTCTCTCTCTCTCTCTCTCTCTCTCTCTCTCTCTCTCTCTCTCTCTCTCTCTCTCTCTTTTTTCCCCTCCGTCCATCTCTTTTCGCTGACTCTTGAATATATTTGGTGCTCGTCTGACAAGCTGACTTTCCTCTTCGTCTTCTTCCTCCTCCTCCTCCTCCTCCTCCTCCTCCTCCTCCTCCTCCTCCTCCTCCTCCTCCTCCTCTTTTGGCTACTGTAATGTTGGAAATTGATCTCCTCCTTTCACCTTTTAAATCGTTCCTTCCCTCACATATCTCCCGTTCTCCCTCCTTTCTTTCTTCCATCCATCTTCTTCACCATCTTCTCTCTCCTCCTCTCTTTTATTTATCTCTTCATTCACCGTTCTTTCCTCTCGCCCTTTCTTCTTTGCATTCTTTCTTCCTTTCTTCTCTCCTCCTCCTCCATTCCTCTCCCCTCATTGACCTCTATCTATATTTCAGCATAACATTTCCTCTCCCATCCCTTCCTCCCCATCTCTCTCTTTAACCTGCCCAAGCCCCTTCTCTCCCTGTTCTAACTTCTCCCTTCTATTCCTCTCCTTCCCCTTCATTCCTTCCTTTCTTTTTTTCTTTCATCGTTCTTTCCTCTTTTGCTTCTCATTCTGTTTTCTTCCATATTTTCCTTCCTTCTTTCTATGCTTTATATCTTTATTCATTCTTCCCTCCGTCACTCCTTCATTCTCTTCCTCTTCCTACGTTTTCCAGTCTCATTCCTGCTTCACTCCCTCGCCTTCCCCCTTCCGTCATTGCCTTCCTTCTTCTCTCCCTCCCTCCCTCTTTCTCCTTCCCTTTTTTCAGCTATTCTTTTCATACCTTTCTACCTTTTCTAGTTTTATTTCCTTCCCTGTCATCCTTCCCTTATTCTGTTTCCTTTTAATTATCTTTTTTCCTTTTCTAGTTCTACCTATTCCCCTGTTATCCTTCCCTTATTCTTTCTCCCTTCATTTATCTTTATTTTCATATATTTCTATCTTTTCTAGTTTTACCTCCTTCCCTGTCATCCTTCCCTTCCGTTTTCTCCCTTTTCTCTACTGTTATTCATCTTCTCTCTCCTTACCCTTTCACTTTCCCCCTTTATATTTCTCCTTCCTACTTCATAATACTCATTTTATTTCCTTCCCTCCTCTACCCCATTCTTAAACCCCTATTCTCCCTCTTTTCCCTTTTATCCTTTCCCCTACCATTCCCCTTCCCTCCTGTCTTCCTTTCTTAAACCCCTGTTCTTCCTCTTTTCCTTGTTATCCTTTCCCCTACAATTCCCCTCCCTGTCTTAACCAACCCCTTCATCCCTGCTCTCCCCTACACTCTCCCCTTCCTTCCCCCATCTTTCTTTCACCCTTGTTCTCCCTCTATTTCCTATCCTCCTCCTTACCTCCTTCCTCCCTTGACTAACCCCTTCTCCCTTGCTCTTCCTTACTCTCTCCCTCCCCTGCTAAACCCTTCACGCATTCTCCCGCCCTCCTCCTCACCTCTTCCCTCCCCTTGTGTGGACTCGGTGTACTGAGTGTTGCGTCGGGCACGAGGGAGGAGGCGAGGCTTTCTGTTTGCTTGTCTTTATGTTGTGTTTTGTGTTGCACCTCCTCTTCCTCCTCCTCCTCCTCTTCCCTCTCCTCTTCCACAGTCTAGTATACATTCTCTCATATTTTTCCTCCTCCTACTCTTCCTCTCCATTACAGCACATTTCCTTCCTCTGTTTCTCCTCTTACTCCTCCTCTTACTCCTCTCCTCCTCACGCCAGTACATATCCTCCTGCTTTTCCTCCCTTCTGCTGCTTCTCCTTTCCCCAGTCATCTTCCATATGAGTATCCTTTCCTATCCTCCTTTAACTTCTTCATATCTATCCTTTTATCTTTCCTTCAGTCCTCCTCATCCTCACTTCTTCCCACTCTCCTCCTTGTTCTCATTTTTCGATACACTTCTTCATGTCTCTCCTTTTCTCTTTCCTTCAGGCTTCCTCATCCTCGCTTCTTCTCATTCTCCTTCTTGTTCTCATTATTCTATACACTTCTTCATGTCTCTCCCTTTCTCGTTCCTTACTTCTTCCCGTTCTCCTTTTTGTTCTCATTATTCTATACCCATGTTCTACTCTGTTTCATTTGCCTTCCGTGTTTTCATTTCTTTTTCCTCCTACTCTTCCTCCTCTTTCTCCGCCGCCTCCTCCTTTTTCACCATGTAGTTTGTAGGCAAGGAGGTGGTTTATTTCCTCTTCTAACCCTCTTCCTCTTTTCTTCCTGTATTCCTTTCTCATTTCCTTCACTTTTTTCTTCAGTTTTCCTCTCTCTCGGTTTTTTTTCTTCTTTCTTTTTCATTTAATTGTGAAAGCCAGGTCTTCTTTTTTGTATTGTACCAGAAATTGACTTTACTAATAGCATAAAAAGCCACAGGGCCAGAGAGAGAGAGAGAGAGGTAAGCTAGAAAGGGGATTTTAGAAAGCAAGTGTGTGCAAGTGAGCGAGGGGAGAAGAGAGAAGCCTGTCGCCGAAGAGGGGAGACCAAAGGGAGAGAGGGGAGAGAAAAGAAAAGGGGAGGAGAGAAAAGGGGGGTGAAAGGGAGCTTTGTGTGGTATTGAAAGAAGGGAAGTAAATTTTCATGAAGGGAAATGAAAAGAGAGAGAGAGAGAGAGAGAGAGAGAGAGAGAGAGAGAGAGAGAGAGAGAGCAAGCAGCCTCTCTTGCCCAATCAAGGTGGAGTGGCGCAGACTAGCCAGCGATCCTTAATTCCAGCAGCCACCCAATCAGGAGGAGGAGGAGGAGGAGGAGGAGGAGGAGGTTATGTCAGTCCAAGTTATCGATGGTCGTGTTGGGGAAGATGAATGAGCCGTGTCTGTCTGTCTGTGTGTGTGTGTGTGTGTGTGTGTGTGTGTGTGTGTGTTTAGAGGGTTTCATTCCACCACCCCACTCCTCCCTCCCTCCTCCTCCTCCTCCTCCTCCTCCTCCTCCTCCTCCTCCTCCTCCAACTACTCATATTACTCATTGTCGTAATAACGTTAAGTTACTTCGAATACTGGTGTCCTTGTCCTTTTTTGGTAGTACTTGTGTGGTAATAGTGGTTCTTTTCTCTTTATTCCATAACAATTCCATGCAGTTCCATTTCTTCTCCTTTTTCTTTTTTTTTTGGCTGGAGGATGAGAGATGTGGGGAGGGGGCTTCGCCTCTTGCTGTGTCCTTCATCTTCCACCTTTAGATAGGTATTGGTTGTTTCTGCAAACAACCTCATATCATGGACCAGCAGGTCTGCTGTTGTTTGTTCTTCCTTTGTGTTCCTTTGTGTTCCTCTAAACGGTGTTACATCTAACTGGCTCGATGTCAGAAGCGGCGTACCTCAAGGATCAGTGCTTGGCCCCATGCTCTTCTTAATTTATGTTAATGATATCGATGATGGGCTCACTTGCAAAGTATTAAAATTTGCTGATGACACAAATTGCTAGTAAAGTAACTGCGACACTCGACGGAGAAGCCTTACAATCAGATCTAGATCGACTTGCACGTTGGGCCAATCAATGGCAAATGAAATTTAACGTTGACAAATGTAAAGTGTTGCACATCGGGAACTATAACAATCACATTCAGTACGTGATGAATGGCCAACAACCTTTTGCAGTAAGTAATGAAAAGGATCTTGGAATCACTATATCAAGCGATTTAAAGCCCAGTCAGTATTGTTGAGAGGTAGTTAAAACTGCAAACAAATTGGTTGGCTTCATCGGACGAGTCTTTGAATGTAAATCGGAAAAAGTAATATTAAATCTATAGTTCACTGGTTCGACCCCATCTAGAGTACTGTGTACAGTTTTGGTCCCCCTATTACAGAAAAGACATCGAAAAGTTAGAACGGGTTCAACGGAGAGTAACAAAAATGATTCTTAGGTTGTGAAATTTATATTATGAATAAAGGCTTAAAGAAGTAAATTTATTCAGCCTATCAAAAGGAAGAATGCGAGGCGATCTAATAAAAGTGTTTAAAATGTGGGGAGGAGCCTTCGCCTTTGCTGTCCATCATCTTCCACCTTTCATTAGATAGTTAGTGTAGCTTGTCACAAACAGCCTCGTAAGGACCATCAGGTCTGCTGTTGTTTGTTCTTCATGTGTGTTTCTTTGTGTTCCTCCTCCTCCTCCTCCTCCTCCTCCTCCTCCTTCTCGTTTGCCTTTAACTTCTTCTCGAGTCAAAACAAACTTGCAACACAAAGGGGGAAGAATGAAACACTGTTGGTACTGGGATCCCGTGTGTGTGTGTGTGTGTGTGTGTGTGTGTGTGTGTGTGTGTGTGTGTGTGTGTCCGTGTATGTGTGTGCGTGTATTTGTGTGCGTTTTCCTCCCTTGGCACTTTTTCTTCTCTGCCTCCGACATGCTATTCATTTACTCTCTCTCTCTCTCTCTCTCTCTCTCTCTCTCTCTCTCTCTCTCTCTCTCTCTCTCTCTCTCTCTCTCTCTCTCTCTCTCTCTCTCTCTCTCTCTCTCTCTCTCTCTCTCTCTCTCTCTCTCTCTCTCTCTCTCTTGGTTTTTGTGTTTGATAGTCATATTAAAGCGTTTCTTTCTGTGTGTGTGTGTGTGTGTGTGTGTGTGTGTGTGTGTGTGTGTGTGTGTGTGTGTGTGATGTTTACCAGGACAAAACAACACACTGCAAGGGCGGAAAAATTATATCTGCAAATTTCCGGTATTAGTGAAACAACACACACACACACACACATTCATAGAGTTAGACTAATTACATCCCCACAGATAATTAATGAATCCTGAGTGAACTAATGTATTTCACGTGACAACTGTTGTAGTACATAACGATGCTGATAATTAGTAGTAGTGATTAGTGATGATTGTGATGATGATGATGATGATGTGATGATTATGAAATATCTAACTTCGATGAGCATGAATAAATGAGACTCCGCGGGCTTTCTTTTATTTTTTTTTTCTTCATTATTCATACTTATCCATTATCAGGTCTCCCTTTCCCTCTTCATCCTCCTCCCTCCCTTTTCCCCCTCCTTCCTCTCCTCCCACCTCCTCACCTTTCCCTCCAATCTCTTCACCCTCTTCATGCACTTAAATTCAGTTCACGAATCCTGTCTCTACCTCATTTTAATCCAGTGTGTGTGTGTGTGTGTGTGTGTGTGTGTGTGTGTGTGTGTGTGTCGGAGCAGAATATATTCGCACCGTGCCTGTCTTTTGTGTCTGCATTGTCTGTCTGTTGGTCTGTCTGTCTGTCTGTCTGCCTTAATCCCGCCTCGTCGCCTTTGTTGTGCGTTGAATACAGTTCTAAGTTCAGTGTCGCGTGTTTTCAGGTGTGTTTTTCTCCTGTTTTTCCGCCATTCCGGTTTTGTTCTCCTTTGTGAAAAAAATATCGCTGTGTTTGTTTTCTCGTTAGTTCCGGTGTGTGTGTGTGTGTGTGTGTGTGTGTGTTTAGAGATGAGTGTATGTCTAGTGTATGTGTCTAGTGTGTGTGTGTGTGTGTGTGTGTGTGTGCATTTGTATAGATAATTAGAACAGTCACAGTGAAAAAAATAACGATAATACTTGCAATGGGGAAAAAAACGAAATGAAAAAGGAAGTTAAACCAGACGAACAACTTCACAAATAACAAAATAGAGATAGTCATATTCGAGAAACCGCATATTCTCCTCTGGACCAGTAATAGTTTGCATGAAGAAAAACCTTGAGGAATGTGAAAGAGCAACGGCGAAATAAGATTAGAACGAAAAATAGCTGGAAAATATGTTAACTCCCATAATATGTCCAACAGAAAATATAAACATCTGCTAGTAAAGGAAATTATAAAATGGAAAAAAGAAATTATAAAATGTAGCGTGAAAGTCAGTAATAGGGATAGATGGATAGATAGATAAATAGATAGATAGCTGGATAGTATCAGTGGCGGTAATAGCAGAAGCAGAAGAAGAAATATAAATAGCACAGCAAAATTAAGCGAAAAAAGACAAATTATAAAATGGAGCATGAAAGTTAGTAATAGGGATAGATGGATAGATAGATAGATAGACAGAGCTAGATAGATAGATAGACGGATAACAGTAGCGGTAATAGCAGGAGCAGAAGCAGAAGAAGAAATACAAGTAGCACACAGCAAAATAAACAAAAAAAAAGGCAATCTATATAAGGACCCCCAAGCAAGGATACAACAAAGAAAACGTAAACTGGGAGCCCGCCCTTGCCGAGATAATAAAGTTAGCGATGTGTGCCCCTTCATGCCTTCGCCCAGCGCCGCGCCGCCCTCCCCGCCTGGCCCGTCCCTATCACCAGCCTGAGGGGAGCCAGCACCAGCCCCACCACCGCCAGGCCAGGACGCTGCACGGCTTGTGTCCATTAGTTACCCGGGTCTGCTTTTGTCCGTGAGGGAGCCGGAAGATAGATGAGGATGAGGAGAGGATAAGAGGAGGAGGAGGAGGAGGAAGGGACGGCCTGGTGAAAACGATGAAGGGGAAAAACAGGAATTCGAGAAGGATTAGTAAGAAAGAGGAAAGGGGAGGGAAAATAGGATATGGAGGAGGAGAAGGAAGGGACGGCATAGCGAAATTGATGAAGAGGAAAACGGAAATTGGTGAAGGATTTATAAGAGGAAGAGGAAGGAAAAGAGGCAAGCACTTACACAGAAAATTATGGAAGCTAGGATGATGTAGAGATTTTTAATGGAACTAGAGGAGGTGGAAGAAGAAGACAAAGGAAAATCAAAGAGGAAAAGAAGACGGCAGTGAAGTAAAGGAAGAAAGGGAAAAATGGGAAAGAATAGGGACACTTCAGAAAGGGAAGGGGAAACTTTCGAAACAGGAGGAAAGGGGGAAAAAAGAAGAAAAGATGAAAGGAAAAGTTATAAATCAGAAAAATATCGGAAAAACAACAAAAAGGAAAAAACAAAAATAAGTATAAATCAGAAAAGATCCAAAAACACAAATAAGAAAAAGAAGCAAGAAGAAAAAGAGTAATTAAGTAAAACAACTGGAAAAAGACAAGTAGAAAAAGAAAAACAAGAGAAGTTACGCAGCAGTATAAATCCGTAAAAATACATTGAAAAAATACAAAAAAAATACAAGCACGAATCCTGGACAGTGACAGGTCTCCGGAAGCCATGCAAATTCACTCTTAAATCAGGACCAACGCGCGGCAAAGTCTCTCGATGGATTGGGTAAGAATGGCGGACCGTGTATCTTCCGCGCGGCTCCTGTGCCTGGCGGCCTCTGCATTTGCATTTCCGGACGCCGTGCCTCAGACTCCTAATTTGTGGGTCCTCCGTCTCCTGCCTCTCCCTTTAAACCCCCTAACCCACCCACCCTCCCATCTCCTCCCCCCTTTAACTACACTCCAAGCTTCCTTTAACCTGAGTCTAATTCCTTTGTTATCTTCTCTCTCGTTTACTGCTTCCTCTTGCTCTTTAACTTCCCCTTCCTCTCCCGTCCCTTTAAATATACTCCAAGCTTTCTTTAACCCGCGTATTTCAACCTTTATTTCTTGCCTGATGTTCCGGTGTTGTCTCTCTTTGCTGCTCTCCTTTTCCTTCTTCTTTTCACATTCCATTCCATTTCTTTCCTACTGACTCAACTGTTTTCCTTACCTGCTTTTACTGCTCCCTCTTTCCCTTTTACTTTTTTCTCCTCTCCCATCCCTTTGAATTCAACATCCCATCTCCCTTTCTCTCCTAATTACTCCACCCGTTATTTAGATACATTCCCTCTCATTTTAACATCTCCCTTCTCTCTTGTTCCCATTTCCTCCTTCTCCCTCTAACCTCTCAGATACATCTCTCTCTCTCTCTCTCTCTCTCTCTCTCTCTCTCTCTCTCTCTCTCTCTCTCTCTCTCTCTCTCTCTCTCTCTCTCTCTCTCTCTCTCTCTCTCTCTCTCTCTCTCTCTCTCTCTCTCTCTCTCTCTCTCTCTCTCTCTCTCTCTCTCTCTCTCTCTCATCAAGGAACAGACTGATTGACTTCGGTAATCACTCGGGATTTTTTCTTTTCGCCTCAAAAATTGGGTTTCTTTTTTACTTTTTTTATTTCACTCCCAGTCACGTTAATCATTAGTGTTGTGGGTTGTGTACGTGAGAGAGAGAAAAACCAGGACAGAAAACAAGGAAAAACAGTTAAAACAAAGAAACACTGAAAAGAATAAAAACAAAGAAAACAAAAAAAACGGGAGAAAGAAAAAAAGAGAGCAGAACGGAAAGAATGAAAAACAGAAAACGAAAAACAGAGAAAACAAAGAAAAACAAAAATAGTGAAAAAGAATAAAAAAAAATATCAGGCACATCCGAACCTAACAAAATGGATTAAATACTCGTTCACCCAAAATACGATTAACACACACACACACACACACACACACACACACACACACACACACACACACACACTGACGCAAATCGGGAAAAAAACACCAAATTCAGAAGTTCATTAACTCGCCTCAAAGGAAAAGTACAAAGTAAGTTTTTTTTTCTTCCGCCTCATCACTCGTTTTGACTGACCGGCGAGTGAGAAAAATTGAGAAAAAAAAGAAGACTAAACATAATTTTATGAGTAAAAGGCTGGACATATTTTTTTTTTTTATATAACGAGATGAAAGGAAAGAAAACTAATATGCTTCTGACGTTAATGAGTAAAATTATCCTTATATATTTTACTCGTGTGAAGTGTGATAGCTTGTTTTGCTTGTTATTTTATTACTTTGTCTTATTTTTATTTTATTATTACTATTTTTATTCATTTCATTGATTGTTTTATTTGATTATTTATTTAAGGCGTGTGATTCTAAAGGTTTCTGATAATAATAATAATAATAATAATAATAATAATAATAATAATAATAATAATAATAAAGCTGGGTAATTTCCTCGCCAATAAAATCTTACAATCTTTACTCTTTATAAATTATTGAAAGGATTTGCTACCACTAAATATTCCAATAAGACATAAATATTGATTCTCTCTCTCTCTCTCTCTCTCTCTCTCTCTCTCTCTCTCTCTCTCTCTCTCTCTCTCTCTCTCTCTCTCTCTCTCTCTCTCTCTCTCTCTCTCTCTCTCTCTCTCTCTCTCTCTCTCTCTCTCTCTCTCTCTCTCTCTCTCTCACCCATTGGAATTCAGCTTTAAATCACGCGCCATGTCGTTAATCAATAAAGGAATCGATAGAGAGACAGACAGACAGACAGACAGACAGACAGACAGAGAGAGAGGCAGATGGACGCACGGACAGACAGATAGGCAGAGAATCGGACACAGACAGACAGATACTGACACAGATAGGGAGAGAAGCAGACAGACAGACAGACACACAGATATGTAAGTGAATCTCTCTCCGCCGCTTGCATGTCACAAATAGATTCGCTGTGTCGTGTCTTTATAACCCTTTGTCACGCGGGTTCCCTTCCGTCTGTTACCTTGTCCTTTGAGAGTGCCACACAGAACAACACACACACACACACACACACACACACACACACACACACACACAACAGACAACAGGTAGATCAGGTCCCACCACGAACTACCTGCCTGTTACCTGTTAATATTAGGTGGAGGTGTGTTTGGCTTGATTGAAAGGGAAAGTTGGGCTAGGTCTGTGTTTTAATTTTAGTTGTTGTTTTTTTATTGTCATTTTTGGTATTTAATTTTTAGTGGTATGTTGTTGTTTTTGCCATTCTGTGTTTTGTTAAATGAAAAAAAAAACATGACTAGCTCTGGCAAATATAACAAAACACTAAGAAAAAACTCATATAAAACTCAAAAATAAAAAACGACAATGAAAAAAAACAAATTGAACACACATCTATCCAAACTTTCCCTTTCAACCAAGCTAGCCATGTTTTTTTCTATATATTTACTCATTTATTTAGAGTTCTCATTTATTCATGGTAGAAGGAGTACCCTGTGTGTGTGTGTGTGTGTGTGTGTGTGTGTGTGTGTGTGTGCCGGGCCGTGATGCGCGTCTGTCTGTCTTTTATATTGGTTTTCTTTCATGTTCACGAGCCGAACAAATCCAGGAAATTGAACGGAATAGCCGGCAAAGGTTTTACAATTAATCTGCCGCCCGCGAGCTCCCGTGTCATTCATTCATTACTTTTCGTTCTCAAAGATTAGTTTTTTTTACACGAGTCGGAAATCACAATGTAGTGGCGAATGCTGTTGAGTGAAGAGAAGAAAGGACAGGTAGAAGAGAAGATGGGGTAGGATGAGGAGCAAAAGGAGGTAAAGGAAATTGAAGGGTAGTAGGAGAACAGAAAAGTTGAGGAATGTTTAGATGATGCAAAAGGAAGAGAAGTAGAAATGAGAGAAAGAGGAGAAAGAAGAGGAAGGGGAGGGGGAGAGAGAAATGGTGGAGGGGAAAAGGGAGATGATGCAAAAGGAAAAAAGAGAGAAAGAGGAGAAAGAAAAGAAGAGGAAGGGGAGAGAGAAATGGTGGAGGGGAAAAGGGAGATGATACAAAAGGAAAAAAAAAGAGAGAGAAAGAGGAAAAAGAAAAGGAGAGGAGAGGGAGAACGAAATGGTGGACGGGAAACTGAGATGATGAAAAATGAAAGAAGAAAAAAAAAAGAGTTAAGGATTAGAAAAAGGAGCAAAAAGAAGGGGAGACTGAACAAGATGAAAAGCAATACGAGGAGGAGGAGGAGGAGGAGGAGGAGGAGGAGGAGGAAAAACAGGTGGAAGAGGATAAGAAAGAAAAGGTAGAAAAGATTAGGTTCGTGTTGCCGTAAGAGGAAAATGGATGAGAAATTGGAGGAAAATAAGAAGGACGAGGAGTTGGAGGAAAAAATATTAGGAGAGAGAGAGAGAGAGAGAGAGAGAGATCCTCATCCTCCTCCTCGTCCTCCTCCACGTAACAACGACTCATTCATTCTTTTACCTGAGGCTCAAGGTTCTTTATCCTCTTTTCTCTCTCTCTCTCTCTCTCTCTCTCTCTCTCTCTCTCTCTCTCTCTCTCTCTCTCTCTCTCTCTCTCTCTCTCTCTCTCTCTCTCTCTCTCTCTCTCTCTCTCTCTCTCTCTCTCTCTCGCAGGATGAGTTTACCTGTGTCAAAGGAACGCGCTTCTAATTTGTGACAAGCCCTAATTACCTGGGCTCTGAACCGTCTTTATGCCTGGTGAGGTGGTGGTGGTAGTGGTGGTGGTGGTGGTGATGAAGGTGGCAGAGGTGACGCAAGTGGTGGAGACTGCGTAGTAGGCGTATCGAGAGAGAGAGAGAGAGAGAGAGAGAAATACACACAGTTCCTCCAGAGTACAAAATTAATTTACCTACTCAAATAAGCGCTCGTCTCTCTCTCTCTCTCTCTCTCTCTCTCTCTCTCTCTCTCTCTCTCTCTCTCTCTCTCTCTCTCTCTCTCTCTCTAGAAATTCACAACTTGTTTACTAAGCTTCAAAGTCTCCCCCGGCGTGGTCACCTGTCGCTTACCTGTACAGATCCATAATGCACCTGTCACCTGGCGGCCTGATTAATCTCGCCGCTCGGGACTCACCTGGGCGGCCGTGGGAAAAGATTTAGCGACATTATTTCCAGGTAGATTTGGAGGCTTGCGTGTGACGTGGTGCCTGAATCCGCCGCGGCTCACCTGTCACCTTTATTGATTACCGATAGCACAGGTAGGCACGATCCCGGACCCCCATACACGCCGCCGCACGGAATCCAATCCCTTCTTCCCCTAACCCCTCACCCAACCCCATACGGATAATTTATTTTATGGAGCGCCCTTTTTTCTCTCGTACACTTCTTCCTTTACTTTTTTCTTTGGTTATTTTTTTTTTATATATTGTGACATGGCGTGTGTCCCTTTCCTTTTTTTCTCTTTTGTACATTCACAGTTTTCTTTCTTTACTCTTTGTTTTATGGTTTGTTTGTGTTGTTACTCGTGTAGCTTGCTTGGTGTGAGCTTACAAGGTGTTGCAGGTCGTTAGTGTCACTTTTGTGTTGTCTCCTTTCCTGGAGTCTCGTTATTGCTGCGACTCATTTTTTTGTTGTTGTTGTTTTTGATGATCTGAATTTTTATTTATATGGGTATGTTTTCCTATCGCTGTTTTTGTTTTGGAGTTAGAGTTGGAAGGTCTGCATAACTACTACTACGACTACTACTACTACTACTACTACTACTACTACTACTTCACTTTCAATATCTGTAACTCCATCTTTTGTACGGCGTAATGTAAAGAGAAAAAAATCTTCTTAAAACCATCATAAAAGAGAAGATTTATCATGGTTGTGAGAACAGAGAAATGGGGATAAAAAAAATGAGATGTGTTCCTTTCGTGTTGTGGCAGACTTAAGGAGATTTGGCCCTCCTCCTCCTCCTCCTCCTCCTCCTCCTCCTCTGCTCAACACGCCGCTATTGTGTGTAGTGTTACGGACAAGGAGAGGAATCGGATGTGTTGTGGGCCGATCTCTAAGCCGTGTGTGTGTGTGTGTGTGTGTGTGTGTGTGTGTGTGTGTGTGTGTGTGTGTCGTGTTGTTGTGTTGCGCCGTGCCGTGTTGTGTCGGATCTGTCGTTGCGGAGGGACAGGCAATCTAGGGGGTGACAGAATGGAAATTGATGAGGCCGCCCTGAGAAGCCTGCCTGGTACTGCGGGTCTTATGGACGGGCCGCCGCCGCTTTTTATTCTGCCTGTCTACCCGCTGTCATATATTTTTGTTTACTGTATTTTTTTCTGTCTTTTTTGTTTTTTATCCGTGTTTTTTTCGTGTATTGGTCTTGTATGTCATCTTTCTTTTTCTTTGTTATCTTTGGTTATTCAGTTTTTTGTTTTGTTTTTTGGGCTTCTTACTTATTTTTTTTACTATATCGTTTTCTTCTCTCAGTTTCTTCCTGTACTCGTCTTCTCTTTCATCTTTCTTTTTTTATTTCTTTCGTTTGGTTATTGAGCGATGTTTTTTTTTCTTACTTTAATTTTTACCTAATTTCTGCTTTATTTTATTTTTTTCTTTATTTCTTACTTTATTTTTGCTTCTTACCTTATCAGTTTCTTCTTATACTGATACACTCTGAACTCTTTATTGATTTCTTTCTTTCGGTTATCATGCTTTCTTCTCTTTGATATTTTTTTCTTTATATATCCATTCTATTTTCTGTATTTTTTCTTTATTACTTCTCCCTTTCCTATTCCCATATATATATTTTTTTTATTCTTTCATTCAGCCATTTCATTCTTCTATAAATTTCCTTCTTTTTTCATTATCATATTTTTATTTTCCTTATTTTCCTACCTTGCTCATTTCTCTCTTTGGGTATCAAGTGCTTCTGTGTGTGTGTGTGTGTGTGTGTGTGTTGAATTTTGTGTGTGTAAGTGCGTGTGTGCGTGTGTTTCTTGCCATACCATTAACCCGCAGTCATGTGCCCTCCCCTCTCTCATCATCGCGAGGACTATAACAATGCAGTTGACCTGACCCGTCGAGCCATTGAGCCGCGGAAGCAAACCTGGTTAACTTTGCCCGGTCTTTAATTCACGTGCCTCACCTGCCCTAATTTGGAATCCAGGTTAGAGAGGGACGCGGCAAATACCCGATACATGCAGCTTTTATATTTTCCTTTCATATCTTCGTTTATTATTTTTTTCTTTCGTTTTCCTTTCTTCCTTTCACTCATTCATTTAATTCTTTTTTTTTAGGGGGGGTTATTCAGTTTTGTTGTTTCGTTTCTTTCTTTATTTCCCTATTCGTTTACTTTCCCTTTCATTTAGTTTTCCCTTCTTTCATTCATTCATTTCGTTCTCTCTTTCTTAAACGTCTTCCTGATTTCCTTTGTTTTTTTATTCGTTTTTATTTGCATTCGTTTTATTTGTTTTCTTCTGCCTTTCTCTCTCGTTCTCAGGTGTGT